>NC_051160.1:90217240-90284029 GCF_013339745.2 Dermacentor silvarum
ACAGGATCGGACGATATTGTTTTCACTAGTTCTTGATAAATGTCTTCGCATTCTTTGCTCCAAATGAATGGTGCGTCTTTTTGGGTTAACGCTGTCAAACACCTTGTTTTGTGGAAAAGTCCTTAATGAAGGCCCTAAAATGTCCAGCTAGGCCAAGGAAAACCCTCAAAGAGTGCGCGTCATGAGGTTTCGTCAAAGTTTAATCTTCTGCACTGACTCTTCCTTCGTACTCTTTGTACGACCGTCAATGTCCTTCCTAGAAAAATCACTGATGTCTTGAAAAACTCACTCTTTTTAAATTGATCTTCAGCTTTGCTTCTGCCAAAGCATTCAGAACTTGTGATAACTGCAGCTCGTGTTCGTCTTTTGTTCGAGAGTAAACAAGAATGTCGTCGACATACACATTGCAGCATTTGCCAGTCAGAGGTTCCAACACAGTGTTAATCATTTTCTGGAACCATGCCCCTGAATTTTTCCAGCCAAATGGGAGCCTATTATATTCATAGATATCAAATGGGGTCACAAAAGCTGTGTATTTCTTGTACTCTTCCTGGAGTGGTATCTGCCAATACCCTTTACAAAGGTCGATTCTTGAGAACCCGTGACAGCCCCGGGTTTCATTAATAATGTCATCAATGCGTGGCATAGGAAACGGAAACATGTCTGTTTGCTTATTAATCAAACGATAATCTGTACAAAGCCTGAATGTTCCATCTTCTTTGGCACTATTGTAATGGAGGAAGCATAGGCCGAAGTTGATGGTCTGATAATTCCCGCTGCAAGCATCTGCTGCAGTTCCTTCTTCAGCCACATCTTTTTCTCGTGTGATAGACTGTAAGGTTTCTTACGGACATTTGTCTCTCGTAGTTTAAATGGTACTTCACTAAACGACGTTGCAGGAGGGTAAGGCCCAAAGCATACCAGTTCTGGGTAAGTACTGGGAACATCCTCTGACGTTTTCACAACTCGGAGACTTCCACTCGTTCCGCTGCTATCTTCATCTCGCTCGCGATCGATAGTCAGTTCGTCCTGCCAAGAGATGTTTACCCTCATATCTGGCCTTGACAATAGGAGCATGAATTCGACGTCGTTCATTACTATTGCGTCAATAGGCATAGTAACACCTTTAAATTCAATTGTAATTGTTGCCCAGTCCTCTAGGAGCCTGGCCTTTCCATCATAACTGCGCACCTGAATAATCTTGTCTTTGCGGACTTGACTTTTCTCCACCAAACTTGAGTTTATCAAGCTCACGGACGCGCCTGTGTCCACAAGAACATCTACTTCCTTTCTATTTACTATCATTCTCGCACGGAGAATGTTGTTCTTCATCAGATATACAGTCGCATATTTTTCAGGAACTGTGGGTCGCTGAGATGCACCATGGTTATGTATATTCGGCGGTTCCACACTCAGACGTTTAGGCCTATGTAGTTCACTTTGATGGAGTTATGCGATAGCTGTTTGGCTGTCTGATGGCGAGGTTTCCACGCTGACTACCGCATGATGGGGTTTCTACAATGTATTTTAGACAGCACAGAATGTCTTCTGCAGTCTTGACCTGTCGGGCCTGTAGTTGTGTTTGACACCCTCTACTCATACCAAGCAACATAAGAGGTACGACTGATGTTTCTGGTAAACTGGGATCGGCGAGTTGAAGTAGCCTCCTTTTTTCAAAATAGTAGTCACGGAGACTGCCACTAGTGTGCTTATACGTTATTGCCTTATCCCACTGCTGGACTACATTTACAGCAAAGCAGGACAGCAGGCTATTCTTCCACTCACTCCACTTCTCGCGAACCTGTTCCACAATCCGAATGTCGTATCACTTCCTTGCAGTACCATATAGAAAGAAGCGTAGGTTAAATATCTTGTCTTCGTCAGTCACCCACTGGTTCTGCACACAAGTGTACTCATAAAAGTCCAGCCACGAAGTTGGAACTCCTGATGTGCCATCGAACATGTATGGTTTTACGGTGTCACAGGTTTTACGCTGCATCGCTTGTGCCATAGCAGACATCAATTGTGTGTGGGTTTCTAACTGTTTGCGTTGAGTCTGGATGAGCTGCAGAATTACTGCGGTGACGTCTGGTTGACGATCTATAGCACCTCTTAGGTGAGCTGGTTGGAAGAACTTAATGTACTCTTCCATCTTGACAAAAATCTTCACGGTACCTTGCTCAAGAAGTCCGGCCACAGTTGTACCCGACTTGGTCGCGACCCAAGCAAGGAACTCCGTTGAGCTGGCTCCAGGTTCCAACTGACTGGCTCTTCACCGTCGATCTGGTAGCTCTGGACGTATCCGCGTCCATCATGGTGTCGGCCGGTTCCAATCTGGACCCACATCCGCTTCAGGTTGTAGCGGCTGCGCCAAAAATGTAAGGAAGTAATAATGAAACGGTCTGTTTAGTCCGCCATTTTAATGAACTTCGTCTTCCTTTGTGCCCCCAGCCCCAGTCTCGGTCGTCTTCTTCCTTATCTTCAGGGAGGTTCCGCTTCAGGCTCTCCACATACATGTATGAAACTGTGGCCCTGCTTTCATAAGATTCATTCGATACTTGTGGCCCTAAAGGGTAAGTGGAAGACACATATAGACAGGTTTTTTATCCGTCTTTCGTGTCCTGCACTTACTTAATGCACCACACACACACACACACACACACACACACACACACACACATATGTATATATATATATATATATATATATATATATATATATATATATATATATATATATATGCACCAACTAGCCACTTACCTTACTTGCTAAAACACAAAGCTTCACTCGAAGCAGTGCCACTTATTTGGTTGTCTTTGCACTAGTACGGCTCATACCTTATACAGCACGGCAGTGAGACTGCTGCACAGTGCTCTACCACACATAATCTGCACGCGTCCTAGTTCGGCAACGTTTTGAGGTCTCGTTCTGCGAAAAAAAGTTACTTATGCTTGCACGGAGGGGTAGCAGAGAATCCTGCCTACACGGGTAACAATGGCTGCCATCCTCAGCACCGCAACCACGTTGCGAATGGATGAGCGCCGAGCAGGGAACTATGCAGCAAGGTTTGTGATGGATTGGCTGTCGGCTGAGGACCGGGAAGTTTTCGTGTAAGGTGCGCGGAACATCATCCGTTTGCTGCATTGTCGGTGGTGCAGCGAACCAGTGAATGCTTCTGGTGTTGGCGGAATGCTAGCGTAGGCACGCACACACGCGCAAATACAAACACACACAAACACACACACAGAGAGACACAATCGCACTCGCACACACGTTCACGCACACAAGCGTAGGCACACACACACACACACACACACACACACACACACCACACACACACACCCACACACACACACACACACACACACACACACACACACACACACACACACACTTGAAGCTAACACGTAACGATGCGTTCGTAACGAAGTGTTCCCGTAACTGAAATATCTGAATAGTTTACAGTCTGAATAACAAAAAAATAAAGACTGAATTCGCAGTTACCTTATAATCTTGAATGAATGAAAGGAGAAAGTGTAAGAAAAGGAAGTGAACTGAATGGCAGCATGCCGACATTATGAACCAAACCAAGGACCTCCGCATAACGTGTGGCGTGCTTCGACAAACTTGGCGACGGCCGTGCATACCTCCTGCCGTGCGTATCCATGCGCTTGTATACAGCTGTATCTGAGTCTGAGTACATATGTAGCTCTAATATATTATATATATATATATATATATATATATATATATATATATGTGTTTGTATTTATAATATGTGTGCCTACGTATGCATTGTAGCGTATGCATCATCAGTCTGGACAGAGCATCTGCATCAGTCAAAAGAGGACCAGGTCGGTGGGAGATGGTGAATTCGAATTGCTGCAAGTACTTCTCCTATCTAGCCATACGTCCTTCAGGTTGGGTCATGTTCAAGAGATGAGTGAGGGCCTGGTGATCAGTGAACAAAGTGAACATCGCACCTTCTAGGTACGTACGGATGTACGGAATTGTTTTAAGTACTGCAAGTGCTTGCTTTTCAGTAGTGGTGTAGTTAACTTCAGACCGCTTGAGGGTGTAGCTGTAGCAACCTACTACGTGTCGTTTTTCTCGGCCGGATGCTTCTGGACATTTCTGATACAAGACTGCACCTGTCGGTATTCAGTTAAAGGGTAAGTAAAATCTGGTATGCGTAGAATAGGGTCAGAAGATGTTTTGTGCACCAGCTCGCGGTAGACTCTCGTATTTGTCATTCCACTCAAATGGAACTTCTTTCTGCATTAGGCTCGTGAGGCATCTAGTTTTGACGGCAAATTCTTTTATGAAAGGTCGGAAATGTGCTGCTAACCCCCAAAACACACGAAATGAGTGGACGTCATATGGCTTTGCCAGTTGGGAGATCCTCTCGAAGGACTCTTGTTTCGTGCTTTTGGTAGTCACATCAAAGACTCTTCCAAGAAAGACAACTTTTCTTTGAAAGAATGCACTTTCTTTAAATTAACCTTGAGGTGTCCCAAGCTCAAGGCATTGAATACCTGAGACAGGTGTTCCTGATGTTCAGGCTCTGTTTTGGAGAAGGCGATAACGTCGTCTATGTACACGTTACAAAAGAAACCTAGGAAAGGCTTCAGGACTTCGTTCATAATCTTCTGGAACCATGCTGGCGAGTTTTTCCAGCCGAAAGGAAGTCGGTTATACTGGTACAGATCGAAGGGTATGATAAAAGCAGTGTACATTTTTGTTTCTTCGGTTAGCGGGATCTGCCAGAAACCTTTGCACAAGTCAATGCGTGAAAAATGTCGGCAACCACCTGTCTCATCTATAATCGTGTCCATCTTCGGCATGGAAATGGTATAAGTTCAGTCTGACGATTGAGAGCCCTGTAGTCTGTGCACAGTCTGAAAGTCCCATCTTCTTTTGGCGCAATTGTTATGGGAGAGGCGAAGGGTGACACTGAAGGTCGGAATATATCGGCGTCTAGCACCTCCTGCAATTCTTTCTTCAACCACATCTTTCGCTATCTTGGCATGTTATATGGTGATTTGCGGATGACGGTCTTGTCAGTTCGACAGGGACCTTGTGTGACCTCATCGCTTGTGGATAGCTTCCTATGCATACAAGTTCAGGGTAGGTTGTTGGAATAGCCTCCGTGCAGTTGAGAACTCGTAGGTTATCTTGTCTACCCTGCTGTGTCTCATCCCTTGGTAGTCCTTTGACTAAAACTACATCATCCCAGTATACCTTGATTTTCAGTTTCTTGATATCTGGTCTGGATAGCAAAAAGTCGTACGTCACACCCTCTAGCACCAATACTTCACTCTCTACTTTATGGCCTTGGAACTCAATGTTTACCGAGGCCCACTGATTATGCAATGTCACTTTTCCATTGTAACCTTGTACTCGTAGCACTCTTGCACTACGCAGGTGACTTGCATCCACCAGCCTGGCATTTATTATAGACACAGAAGCGCCGCTGTCCACTAAAGCAATCATATGTCCGTTTCCCGCTTTGACGGGAAGGTGAAGTAGGCTAGAGGAAGTTGAACAGTCTCAGTTGTGGTCATCCGGTCAGACTGATCACCCTTGTTTATTAGTTTGTTTGTCGGCGGAAACTCTTGAGCGTCGTTGTCGACATTGTCAACGCGACCTGTGGGAGTGCGCCAACCCAAGTTATCTATGATGCTTGCAAGGTGGCTCTGTTCTTGCGCGTCAGTCCGTCTGAAGCGAGTGCTTGGGTTAGCAGTTATTTTTTCTTCTGAAGTGATATGTGCTGAAGGCGCTCCAGAAGCTCGGTTATAGTTTTAGCTGATCATACTGCATTCTCTTCAGCATTTCAGCATGCTGTCCATGCATTATTAGGGCTATTACGGCAGAAGATGGAAGCATGGGCTCGGCCAGCTTTAAAACATGGCGTTTCTCAAGGAAATACTCGTCGAGGGAGCCCTGCTTGAATTGGAAATTAAGCGCGGAGTCCCATCTCTGTACCGGGTTGCTTCGGAAAGTCGTCATAAATGTTTCCTTTCATTGGCTCCAAGAGTTGTCATCTTCAATAATATGCAGCTCGTACCACTTGCGTGGAACACCTCTCAAGTAACTATGCATGTTAGTAATCTTGTCCTCATCAGAGTGCCACATGTTCTTCCCAGCGGCATATTCATAGAATTCAAGCCAACTTTCTGGGCTTGAAGACATTCCTTCGAACGCATCAGGTTCTACAAATTTAGTCACCGGCTTCTCAGCGTTTATTGAACTAATAAGCGATGTCACCAGTTGGTTCTGTTGCACAATCTGTTCCTGCTCTATCTGAAGAGCTTTCAAAACGAGGCTCAGCTCCTCCGTCGTAGACTGTGATCCAGAGTTTTTTTAACGCATCGGATGAAGAACGAGCTCGTTGAAGGTCGCCAGACGCAAGCTCACTTTCACAGCACCCTTCCGACGTAGTTCAGCAGTGTCCATGGAAGCCTTCACCAAAACCAGGTTCACGAGTTCTGCCGAGTAAAGTTCACGAGGTAGTTCCACCGCTGGTTCAACTTGAGCTTGGAATCTCGAAAAGATGATCTCCTCTACGGAGGTCTCCTCAATGAAAAATGTCACCCACATGAGGGAGTCGATTGTCGGCTGCGCCAAAATAATGTAGCGTTCCTGGATAAAGGACACAACAGACTTAAAGCTTTAGTATGGAACTGGCGTCCATCTTATCTCCATTTTATTTCAACTTCCTCCTCCTTTTCGCCCATCCCCAGGTTCCTGCGCTTCGTCTTCTATCCGAAGGCTCATACCGCTTCATGGATATGTATGAAAGGTAAGAAGTTTGATCTCTCCGGCAGTAGCCGAAGCTACAAAGGAAACCCAATGCTGGTTTCTGAGAAAATAAAGCTTCGGAGCTGAAGCAAAGTTCGTCCTGGTCCGGGGATCGGAGCCGGGACAAACACCTTTTCGTGTCGGTCGCTGTATCGTTTAAGCTAACCAGGAGGCTCGATGATCGCAGAGCGAGAGCGAGTTAATCGACAGCTCGAAGTGTAGGGACACAACATATTGCAACTCACTTCTGCGGAAGCCGACAAGGTGGAAGAATAATCAGGAAAGGGTAAACTTGCGCGCATGTATATATGCACCCGAGGCAATTTTGTACCGAATTTGCCTTTAATAAACCCAGAGAAATATGTATGTATGTATGTACGTGTGTCTCTGTGTATGTATGTATGTATGTATATACAGGGTGTTTCATTTTAGCTGCACCACATTTTTAAAAATTGCCCGTGGCAGATAGCACAATTATAATCCTTGATCTCAACTACTCGATGAGGCGGCCTATACTTCCAGGAGAAATCAAAACGCCTAATTGAGTAATTAACATAATTACGCTAGTTAACTTTTAATTAATGATTTTACGGCACATCTTTCATTCTACGAATTATAGCCGCTCAGTTCGCAAGGCGTATACAGTTGGAACGAATTCTCAGGACTGAACCAGTTTCGAGATATAAATTTTCAAAGTGTCCGATGAAATGCATGGGCGTTCCAGTTAACTTTGTGCTTCAATGCATAAAACAGCGTTTTCCTCAAAAAGTTAACTGGAACGCCCATACATTTCGTCGGACACGTTAAAAATTTATATCTCGAAACTGGTTCAGCCCTTAGAATTCGTTCCAAATGGATACGCCTTGCGAACTCAGCGGCTATAATTCGTAGATTGAAAGATGTGCCGTAAAATCATTAATTAAAAAGTTAACTAGCGTAATTATGTTAATTACTCAATTAGGCGTTTCGATTTCTCCTGGAAGTATAGGCCGCCTCATCGAGTAGTATAGATCAAGGATTATAATTGTGCTATCTGCCAGGGGCAATTTTAAAAAATTTGGTGCAGCTAAAATGAAACACCCTGTATGTACGCATGTGTGCATGTGTGTGTATGTGTGTGTATGTATGCATGTATGTAGTACTGTAGTAGTACGTATGTATGTATGTATGTATGTATGTATGTGTATGTATGTATGTATGTATGTATGTATGTATGTATGTATGTATGTATGTATGTATTTATGTATGTATGTTGAAGATTAATATGGAGAAGAGAACGATAATGTTCAGTAGCCTGGCAAGGGAACAAGAATTCATGGTAGCCAGTCAGCCTCTAGAGTCTGTACAGTAGAGAGAGAGACAGAGAGAAACATGCTTTAATGAGACGCTGGAAATGTTTATCTAGGTCAATTACTCACAGGGGATGTACAGAAGTACGTTTATCTAGGTTAATTACTCACGGGGGACCCTGGTCATGAGAAGGAAACTTGCAAAATAATAATTATGGGTTGCAGTACATACGGCAGACGTTACTAAATCATGACTACAATTATAACACTGTCGTTGAAAAGAAAAGTGTACAATTATTGCATTCTATAGGTGCTAATATATGGGGCACAAACTTGGAGGTTAACTCGAGACCAAGTTAGGGACCACGCAAAGAGCGATGGAACCAAAAATGTTAAGGCTGTTTCACATGGTGTGATTTTGCAGTGCGATTTTCGCAGCTGCGATTTCCGCAGATGCTAAATTCGCAACGGCCGTTTCACATGGTGCGATGTCAACAATGCGACTGATGCGACGCCCAGGGTTGCTTGCTGCCAAATTTTGTCGCACAGGCCGCATAAATTCCTTTAATGTAATGAAAAGGACGTGCGCGTTATAATATAACTGACCTCTCTTTATTAGGACCAAATAATACACGCGTTTTGTAATTTAAAAACGCTTCAAAGTTTAATTTGTTTTGGAGTGCGCAACAGCTGTTTGTGAAGTTCGATACGAGGAGAAATGGCGGACGTAAACAGCTGTTCGCAGGTGGTCGTTCAGCGCTGTGTGCTGTCTCGTGTGTGTTTTATGTCCGTGTCGTTCTTCCTGCGGTTAAACAAATTACAAGAGGACCTATCAACAAGCCCCTATAGCTGTTGTCATCGCATATGCAGTATTCGGAATTCGGCTGCAGCGAAGTCGTCATGTCAACGCAGAGACCCTCGCGCTGCCCGTGCTTAACGTCAGCTTCTGAAAAACGGATGTGTGTGTATTGCTCGCGATTGCTCATAAGCGGTTCCTGCTCCTAGCAATATTCTTGAACCAAACTTAGCAGCAAGCACCAACCCAAAAGCTCACGTCTGCCCCTGAAGGAAGCCGCAAATGATCTGTGTGTAATTACTGAACGTGCAATGGAATTTGTGTTGTGAACTTTAATCTTAGCGCCAGCCTTTTTCGTCCGTCTCGGCGCGTGTGCTGTAATTATTCATAAAGGCGTAAAAGCCGACACCACATTTTTTAAGGAACTGCAGTCACTTGTGTACGTAGTATCGTATCATTCTGACAGACATGGGCGTCGTCTATTTTCTCGTCCTGTTTCTTGCGCTGTTAGTGTGCTGTGAATTTGTATCAAGAAGCTTAAGTTAATATGCTGCAGTACGTAGCGCAGCCGCGTAGCCCCACAGATAACATTAAAATACCTTGTTAGGAGTACGTTTGTTTGTTTAATAACAAAATATAACGCTAAAATTTTGGTGTTCATAGTGACAAGTGTAAAGTAAGAAGCTATCGATAGTATCCGCTGCTAGCATACGTGTGTTTCCACCTGCTTGAGCACATTATTTTAAAAGTGAGGCTGAAACCCCAGATAACCAAAAACATATACAACTGGAGCAGGCAATATGGTTCCTTTCCTGGAAATGAAAGCCGCATCCCAGTCTGTTAAGCTAGTCTTGTATTTAACCTATATTAGACGAATGTTAGAGCATGCTAACTGGAGCCATTTCAAACTAGCTTATTTGACCAAAATAAGAAAGTGCAAGGAAAGCGTCAAGGCACAATCTAATCTGGCATTCCCGAACCGATTGTATTAGCAAAACTTTATGCCTCCCTGAATTGCCTGCGTTAACTGAATGCTGAAAACAGGGGAAGCTGATTCCCTTTCTTGCTGTTGAAAAGCTGCTAGAATCTCAATAACAGACTACTTATGTTCTGAGGGAAAGTGAGGGGCACTGACAATATCTATAATCTTTTGTATGAGCTTTCACCTTGAACGAGAATGGAATAAAAATATTTACCGTTGCAAGCCTCAGAATCCAAACATTCTCAAAATTTTGGGGAGCCACATTAAATTTTCGAGATATAGACAATAAAAAGTGTGCCTAAGTTCAAGTGCACACTGAACACACTTGAGTGGTTGAGTGGCCAGCTGCGAATGCAAAAGCGTCCATAGCTGCTACCTCGATGTAACTGCTAGGTTGCATGTGTGTTTCTCCTATAGCCCATGTACCTGGCAAGGGTCATGGTTATACATAGTCCCATTGCAGCATTGGCCTGTGCTTTTTTCAATAGGTGGTGGCTAGCTGATGCCGTCTGTTCATGTATTTATCATTTGTGTGCATCTTATGTGCATGTGTTTGTATCATGTTCTGATTGTTATACGTGCAGTGATGCAAGCATCTTTTTTAATATATTGCACCACAGTCATTTATTCAACTTTGTGTTGAAATGTACAAAATGTGGCCACCCAGTAATGGCCAGGACAGCCAGCAGGATTGGCAAAAATATGATGCAGATAAAATGCACTTGCTTGAATCGACATGAGGCGAAGCTGTCACGCTATGGTCAGTTAAACTCTAGAAAACTAACTGCAGTGTGTACAGTTGTCCTTATTTAACCCGATGCATCACGTACTCCTAGGCAATGTTTGCTTATTCACCGCACAGGTCACATACTGTAATGTATACATAGCACGGTGAACTCACTCAAACGTCGGCTCACTAAGACTTCGAGCTAACCATGAGTCCGAGTTCGTTTGAGCCTGACTGAGTAGAATTTTGGTGAATACGAGTAATATCAAGCTCGGTTGAGTAAACTTTTAGTGAATATTGTCATGTGGTAGTCAGGGCAAGCTCATCTGAGTATAATTTTAGTGAATATGAGTCAAAGCAAGCTCGGCAAGTAGATTTTTGGTGAATATGACTCAGTGCAAGCTCACCTGAGTAGAATGTTGATGAATATAAGTCAGAGCAAGCTCATTTGAGTATAATTTTGGTGAATATGAGTCAAAGCAAGCTCGGCAAGTAATTTTTGGTGAGTATGACTCAGTTCAAGCTCGCCTGAGTAGAATTTTGATGAATATAAGTCAGAGAAAGCTTGGCTAAATAGATATTTGGTGAATATGACTCGGTGCAAGCTTACAAGAGTAGAATCTTTGTGAATATTAGTCAGATCAAGCTTGGCGGAATATTGATGAATATGAGTCAGAGCAAGCTCGGATAAGTAGAATTTTGGTGAATATGACTCTGAGCAAGCTCGACTAAGTAATGATGGGATATGGTTATACGAGTTTATGCAGTAATACATGTAAGTGCAGACTCATTAGCAACATTGCCTCCATCTTGATAGGCAATACCTACGCCTCGTGATGAGTCTGCACACTTTATGAACTGTGGACATGCAAGACCCACCCACACTTGAAAAGATGCTATCATTCACACAAAGGAATGCAACCGGCTGACTCCACTGCACAATTTTCATCTGCTTTTGTTTAATGAGTTATCTACTGCTTATAAAAACAAGGTGTTTGCCTGCTTTTTGCATTATTGCATGTGTTTTACAGGAAGTAGAGACAGAGAAGCAAGAAAAGGCAAGGATGTTTACGGCGAAGTAGTTTCTTAGAGTACTGCGATATGTTACAACCAGCATAAACAAAAGTAATTCGATGAACTGAAGTAAGCGAAATGTGCAATTACCTTTTAATGTGAGGCTTAATACAGATGCAGTAAGGATACAAAGTCTGCAACACACTGAAGGTTTGTTTATTGTTTTTTTTTCAGCAGAAAAATGATACATCAGAAAAATGAGAAAAAAACTGTTTAAATATTGCTACGAAAACAAATTGGCAATACTGTTGATTCCCAGTCAAAGCGTTAAATATGCTATTACAGAACATTCATTACAATATATAGTTTGCACCTTCGCTTTGCAAGCTTGATAAGCAGTCGCGTCTAGCAGCGGAAGTAACAGAACTTTGAAATGAGATAATTAATGGGGGAAATTCGCATGAAAGCCCAAACCAACCGGCTGCAACTAAACGGTCGCGCGTATAGCGTGACCTATTTACCGTAGCATTTGTCCGTAGTTGCATATTCTTTAAATTGATCCGTCCGTAAAAGCATACCGCGATAAAACTGTGGCATTTTCGTATATCGCGAGTTGTCTCCAGAACCAGAAAATTGGGAAGACATCCGAAGGCCATGCATGCATGCTTCCCGTGAGGGACACCTCGTAGTATTTACCAACTCACAGCGCGTGTGAATAACGGAAAATCACACATAAGTACGTACTATGAGCACCCTAAGCCAACCTAAAAAACAGCGTCGCCAGATTAGCAACGTAGCGTGTCAACAAACCCATAGAAATCACAGAACCGAATCTGACCTACGAGTTTTTATCTGCACTGTTCGCGTGTCGGTGCTGATGTTACGTACCGATTGCGTAATCCAAGGCTCCACTCAATTAGTTGCACTGTTCGAGGCTTGTTGAGCCAATATTTATAGACAAAAAAGTATCTATAAACGTTGCGTTGAGTGACCGGCGCCATTTTCCAAAACAGACCGCGAAATAGCTCTCGGCGCAATTTCGACGGAAAATCGCAGCGATTGCTGCCACGTTGCGACGCTGCGACCAACGGTTGGTCGCAGCCGAAAATCGCAGAATCTGCCCTGCGACTGCGATTTTTGTCGCATGCGACGGAAATCGCACTTCCGGTGCGAAAATCGCACTGCAAAATCGCACCATGTGAAACGGCCTTTAGGCGTAACGTTAAGAGACAGGAAGACAGCGGTGTGGATCAGAGAGCGAACTGCGATAACCGATATTCTAGTTGACATTAAGAGAAAAAATAGAGCTTGGCAGGCCTATAATGTGTGGAAAACTGGTGGACCATTACAGTTACATAATGGGTGCCAAGAGAAGGAAATTAAGGGCAGTGTAGAACGGCAGAAAACTAGGTGGGGTGATGAAAAGTGGAAATTAGCAGGCTCAAGTTGGAATCAGCTAGCGCAAGACAATAAAATGAAAGCATAAATTTTAGTGTGGCATGTAAAGATTACGCTCTTTCTGGCTTTTATCTTTCTGGGCCCATTACATTGCAATCTGTTGAAAAGCGATCCCGGTGTAAATATTTGTGACATCAGCCGTTACACAGACAGTTTATAATGATTTGTAAGCGCCTTCTGCCAATTGGTGCTCCTTAAAGGAGTCCGCTTATCGCAAGAGAAATGAAGATCGAGTCTCCTGTTCGTGCACAAATTTTCTATGGCGTGTTCGGTGGTCGGTGCCGTACAGAACAATTGCGCCGTGAAATAAATGCGGAAGCTGGGAGCCTACCGAAGCGAGTTGAAAGCACGGGACTCAGCCGTTTCATTCCTACTGCAGTCTTCTCTCTGAAGCAGCGGAAGTGTCCGCCGAAGCGTATGCGTCGTGGGTTATTTTCCATGACCGAGAGTCCAGCTACACCTTAATGACCAGAAATTAGGTCTGACGCAGCTGGTAGTTCGCGGATATGTTGGTGCACTGCAACTTGTGCGCACTGATTCCATATGGCACTAAGAAGCCAATTAGAGAAAGATCAGGAGCGCGCAATTAAGACGGCGTTCGTCTTAGCCGTGCAGGCGTGACGCTTAGCACAAGTAGCATCTTGGTGTCTTCTGAGAGGGGAGGTGGAGCCGCGGCGTCACGACGGCGCAAGAGTTGAGAACCCGGGCTCCAGAGGAACACCTGCACCTAAAAAAATTGCTCATGAGGGCACAGTTTCGTGTCTTGACGTTTCTGTGGCTCTGTGATGTAGGCAAGATCTGTTAGGCCGGGAGGGGCAACAGGACGAGCGCGGTGAAAATACCGTTATATGGAGCATGCTAAGAAAAAGTCGCAGTTTCACCCGAAAGGCAAAGCATCGATTGCGATAGCACATTAGTGGACATCTATATGGATACCAGCTTTCTCGGCCGTATAAACTTGTAAACATGGGCAAACTAACTAAATTAACAAACATAATGTCACGCTCGCACAAGCAAACACGAACGCATCTCACTCGATGACCGAGGAAACTCGCTCTATATTGGCTAAGGCTTCGCAAAAGAGTTTATTGTAAGACATGGAAGAAATATCCGCAAAAAGGTAGTTTCAATCAAGGAACGTGCGTGGAATGTAGTACTAAACGAAATCACATCATCTCACGCTACGGGCAACCATGGTGGGATGCGAAAGCATCGCGGGGGGTGCGCATCGAGTTTCCGTTTCGTTTCACTTGGCAACACAACCCAATGAAAGTTAGAGTGAGAGAATGTATTGAGAAGAGAGGAGACGTTTGTACGGGGTTGTTGCGTTTTTATTTAGAGATCGTACGTGATTCCTAGCGTCGGTGCACGCGGTATCTTGAAGACGATGGCTTTGTGGTCGGTGAAGTGTAGCGTCAATGGGTCTTGCTGCAGAGAGTCGAGTTTGAAATTTGCGAAGACGAGGTCTATGCACGTTCCCCTGATGGTGGTGGGTTGCTTGTGATCTTGGGAAATGCATCGCAAAGAGTATACGTCCTTCATGTGCTGCACCAGCCAATCGGTTGTCAGTATGTCTACGTTGAAGTCCCCTGCGAGTATGAATGGCGCGTGTCTGTAGGTCTTGGTGTACTCTACCTTGCCCCTTGCGAGGTAAAGTTCGACGCTTTCTGTTGAGATGTTGGGCTTGGGATACAGCGTCATGATGACCATGTAGTTGTCACTGTGGAACGGGAGTTGTGGTGCGATGATCCGTTCTTCGACCGGGTTCAGCGCGTGGACGTAGAAGTTTCCTGCCGAAGTTGACGTTCGGCTTCCCTGGCCCGAAGTTCGGGGTCCGCTTGCCGACGCTGACGTTTACGTTCGGCTTCCCGAGCCTTCCTCTGCTCCGCGGCGGTGGCGCTACCGCTGCAACTAGCGCCGACGTTGACGTTGTTCATGGTGTCTCGCACATCGTTGCACAAAGAGAGAATGACTGAAGCACAGCGAACGCGCGCTTTATACTGCGCCGCGACACTTGCGCCGCCTACCGGCGTACCCTTAGAGAGAGAGAGGGAGTGAGTGAGTGAGAGAGTCCTCATCATCATCATCATCATCAGCCTATATTTTATGTCCACTGCAGGACGAAGGCCTCTCCCTGTGATCTCCAATTGTGATCTCCAAAAATAGTGATGAACCGGATACAGACGCTCCTTCTATAACTAGCGCTGAAGTTAGAAGGGCCTTGAAAGACATGACCAGGGGAAAATCTGCTGGAGAAGATGGAATAACAGTAGATTTAATCAAAGATGGAGGAGATATCATGCTTGAAACGCTTGCGGCTCTTTATACGCAATGCCTCACAACTTCATGTGTGCCAGAGAGCTGGAAGAACGCCAACATTATACTAATCCATAAGAAGGGAGACGTTAAAGAACTGAAGAATTATAGACCCGTTAGCTTGCTTTCAGTATTGTATAAAATATTCACCAAGATAATTTCCAATAGAATCAGGGCAACACCTGACTTCAGCCAACCAAGAGAACAGGCTGGCTTCAGGAAGGGATATTCTACGATGGATCATATGCATGTCATAAATCAGGTAATCGAGAAATCTGCGGAGTACAATCAACCTCTCTACATGGCTTTCATAGATTATGAAAAGGCATTTGATTCAGTAGAGATACCAGCAGTCATAGAGGCATTGCGTAATCAAGGAGTACAGGAGGCATACGTGAATATTATAGCAAACATCTACAAGGATTCCACAGCTACCTTGGTTCTCCACAAGAAAAGTAGAAAGTTACCTACCAAGAAAGGGGTCAGGCAAGGAGACACAATCTCTCCAATGCTATTCACTACATGCTTAGAAGAAGTATTCAAGCTCTTAGACTGGGAAGGCTTCGGTGTGAGGATCAACGGCGAATATCTCAGCAACCTTCGGTTTGCAGATGACATTGTCCTATTCAGCAACAATGGAGACGAATTACAACAAATGATTGAGGAGCTTAATCGAGAAAGTGTAAGAATTGGGTTGAAGATGAATATGCAGAAGACAAAGATAATGTTCCTGGCAAGGAAACAAGAATTCGAGATCGCCAGTCAGCCTCTGGAGTCTGTAAAGGAGTACGTTTATCTAGGTCAATTATTCACAGGAGACCCTGATCCCGAGAATGAAATTTACAGAAGAATAAAATTAGGTTGGAGTGCATACGGCAGGCATTGCCAAATGCTGACTGTGAGCTTACCACTATCGTTGAAAAGAAAAGTGTACAACCATTGCATTCTACCGGTGCTAACCTATGGGGCAGAAACGTGGAGGTTAACAAAGAGGCTCGAGAACAAGTTAAGGACCACACAAAGAGCCATGGAATGAAAAATGTTAGGCCTAACGTTAAGAGACAGGAAGAGAGTGGTGTGGATCAGAGAACAAACGGGGGTAGCCGATATTCTAGTTGACATTAAGCGGAAAAAATAGAGCTGGGCAGGCCATGTAATGCGTAGGAAGGATAACCGGTGGACCATTAGGGTTACAGAATGGGAATGGATACCAAGAGAAGGGAAGCGCAGTCGAGGTCGGCAGAAAACCAGATGGGATGATGAAGTTAGGAAATTTGCAGGTGCAAGTTGGAATACGCTAGCGCAAGACAGGGGTAATTGGAGAGAGAGAGAGAGTATGTGCAATGATTTGCTGCACCGCACCTGTGGCGGAGAGGGGAGGAGGAGAGCGCACACCTGCGTAGGGGAGGAGAATGAGGGAGAGTTGCGCATGCGCAGTATGGGTGCGGACGCCGCCGAACGGACACTGCTCCGAGCATAAGATGCTCTCGTATCTAAAAATCTTTGGTAATGCATGGCTCAATTTCAATCTTCTACTAAATAATGCGGTGTTACACCGCATGGTGTACTCACGGAACGTGCACTTGTTTTGTGGGGAAGCTCGACTCTAACGCGTCCCCAGATGTTGTTTTCCCCGCATGGCTCGCGTTACCTGTACTCCGGTTTCGCCGCGTTCATGGCTTAGCACCGCCGGCGGTCGGTGTGGTTGCGGACAAGTACGAGAGATGGCGAGAATGTTGTGCTGCCAGCGCCACCTAACGGCGGGGTTACTCGGGGACGAAAGGGAGTAAGTAGCCTGCTCCTTTCTTGTCTTGGGGTCGGCCAGCTGCGTGGACGTTTCGAGCGCTCGCCGGTCGTTCGTTGGACCGTCCTGCAAAATGGTTAAGGCAGGACACCAGAATAGACTATTATAATTGTTCGAACGCGTCACCATACGCGTGACCGTAACAATCAGGCGTTGGTGTCCACCATGGCGGTGAACATATTCTCTCGCTATACGGGCGCCGTGAGTCTTCTGGTCGCGATGTTCTATCAGTAATAATTCGGCTGGCTATATTGGTGTATCAAAGGCGCAATAAATGCCCTTGTGATTGTCTGCTCTACGGTGTTGTCGTTCCTTTGTCCCAAGAGCACGTTCGAGACCCCACAGCTCGTACCGTGTAAGCTCGACAGTAGCGATAAGGGCGCACACACACAAGCGATTGACAGAGGTCGCGGGACCGACCGCAACTGGCGACCAAGGAGCGATCCCGGCGACCGATGTTCACGCCGGCAAGCGCTACCTGCGCGTCGCCACACCGAAATGTTTGGCAAATGTTGCCAATGACGTCTCCTCGTATCTAACTTGTATAGGCGCCGTTGCCTGCCGCGTATACAGCCATGGGAACGGTGACCGCCTCGACCTTCTCTATCTTCTTTCCTCTTTATGTCCCCCTCTTCTTCCCCTCAGAGCTCAGCCATGCTCCCTGAAGAGTTTCAGGGAATAGCGCTTATATCTCTCCACCATCACTCTCTCCCACCGCCATCAACACGTAAAATAAGCCTCAGCGTATATACAGGTGTCCTGCTCCGGTCGCGCTGATTCGTTCAGTACGATTGCGAGTGCAGCGCGCGAAAGAAAAACTAAGCAGTGAGCGACTGAACGATAACAGTCGCTTTCCGACCAAAGCGACCATTTGCGACCGGTCGCTTAGCGAACAACTTAGTCGCGCGACCTCTGCGAGTCGCTGGTGTGAATAAGCCCTAATGACTAGAACGAAGAAGAGGCGACAAACACGTGCCGTGACTTCTGTTAAGACTGTGTCGTGTGCGTGCATTTTATGCTAAAGTGGCACAACGTCTACGGAGAAAAGAAAAAGATAGAGCTGGAGAAATGAGTTACCTCTAGGAGAAATCAACCCTTTGTGTTTTTTATATTAGCGTTTTTAAAGCAATCGCATCGTTAGAAACATTCGGAAGGAACGCCGTAGTTTGATAGCTGCTGGTGTTTTAAATGTATGGAGTGACGTATGCCTCCTATGGGGAAATCACCAACACTCGGCGACCC
The DNA here is from genome assembly GCF_013339745.2 of Dermacentor silvarum. Taxonomy (NCBI): domain Eukaryota; kingdom Metazoa; phylum Arthropoda; class Arachnida; order Ixodida; family Ixodidae; genus Dermacentor; species Dermacentor silvarum. Next base: position 90,235,670 of record NC_051160.1, read on the forward strand.
AGCAGCTTCCTTAGACGCGGCTATCATACAGGAGTCTTTTTGTAGCGGTAGCTACACTGGCCTAGCCAAGCCCGTTTCGCGCGGCACATCAAGAGCCGTGCTGCGCATGCGCAAGGATCAGTGATGTCACACGGCTTGCGCACCGGAGCCACCGGAGCCGGCACCTCTCGCGCACTCCGCCGCCGCCGCGCGCGACTCACCGCCGCCGGTCTGCGCATTCAAGAGGAGTGACGTCGTAGCCGTGGTAGACGCACTGGCGCCGGCGCGCGCTCGCTGTGCAGTCGCCGTCTGACACTGCGCTGGAGCCGCTGCGCTTCTGACTGGCGTTTGCCAGTGTGGTATAGCCATGGAGAAGGAGAGCGCAAATGCTGCTCAACAGCGTAGAAGAACGGAGAAGCTTGACTCATCGGATCCCGAAGTAGTTGCCTGGCAATTAGCGGTTGAGCGTAGGAGGAATGAACAGAAGAAGGCTAAACGTGCTGCGGAGACACTGGAGCAAAGGGACGAACGTCTAGCAAAGCGGCGTCGCCAGGAGGCTGAGCGACGTGCCTGACCACCCCTGCAGCAACAACAAAGCGCCGTCGATGACGACGACAGACAACTCCAAATACTGTGTTGGGGCCATGGAGACGGCAGCGTGTTACTTCATTGATCACCGAGCCGTCTTTGTGGCAATAGAGAAGCAACGTGACGTTGAGCTAAATAAATATACATGTGCCACATAATACGTATACCGCGTGTGTGTCATTGGAGCAGCAGTAAGCATGACAATCAAGCTAATCCTTGACAATCTAGACAACCAGGAAAGCTAAGAATAATCAGCTGAACCTTTGCTAACGCTACGTATATCCTGGCATAGCCGAGCTAAGCCACTGCAACATTTTTTTTTTAGACCGGGAAACTCAGTTCGCCGCTGTGCATCGAGTTCAATCTACCTGGTGATATTGAGCACGTTCGGTGTCACTGCCGTCGCCGTACCAACACCAACAAGCGGTTATCAGCAGAGACTTCACTATATATGCAAGCACAATTACAAATTAGCGATGTTTAAGGCAGTGGGACAAAATTGGATATGCAATCCGATCAACGAAGGCCCTGCTGTCAACTTTCGCCAGTCAGGAGCCATCCGATGACCATTCGTTAGTCCTCGGGGCTTGATTTCTATATTTGCAAATTTTTAAGTATGTTTTTGTCATTTGGTTATATTCTCAACGTCATGTCGATTCGAACACCAGATCTGAAGTACCACGCTCTACCTGTAGCAGGACTGACATTTGCAGCTTCCATTGAGCTATATGTACATATTGCAGATATATCGAATGGAACTTTGACGATATCTAACGATACAGAACTTTGACGTGACCCAGGTTTGGGTAGCGTTGACGGCAGCAGGCACGACGTCCTTGATTGACCTCGGCAAGTTCGGACAGCGAACTGGGATAAGCTGTGACAAGATTCGTACACTGCAGCATTAGAGTGGATATATATCTATGTATATTCGCGGGCTTCTCTCATGCTTGGAAAAACGCTTTTATGCAGCGCGTATTCAGCAACAGAAAGCTGCATCGGGAGTCTTTCAAATTGCTCTACAATTTTCTCATTGCCACTTTCATCTAAGTACAGTATTTGAGAAGTTGAGACTAATTATGCAAATAGGTGGACTACAAAATATTATCGGATCATCTCCAAGCGACGGCAAACATTACCTTGATTCTGACCAGCTACATGACATTTGTATATTTTCAATATTTGGCTCAAATTACGTGGGGCACCCGGTATGATGGCAGCGCACAGCAACGAAACATTACTAGAAAAAAAAAGAGAAAAAAGTGACAGGCAGTGCGTTGTCCTTTCCTTTTTTCCTCCGCATAATGTTCCGTTGCGTGCGTTGGAAAATGTGGCCCGACTATTACTAACTGAATGAACAAGCGTGGTGTGAGCGCACACAAACAAACATGAATACATCACACTGAATGACTGCAGACAACGACAGTCAAAACTCTGGCAGCGAGCCCATACGCCGCAGCGGGCGAAGGTACGTGCGGTCTATCGCTTCAACGGAAACTGAGCGGCTAATGCACGGCGCATAAGGTCAGAGCCGTCTGGAGATAAGAGAGGGTGCGGACGAGCGACGAGCGCGGTTGTTGGCAGAGTAGAAGTGCGCCCCCCCCCCCCCCCCCCGCGCTCCCTCCGGCGCTGGCTTCCCGCTTCCTTGCTTGCGCGTGGGTGATTGAGCGCGTTCGCTCTCCGTGATAGCGCGCGGCCCCGCACGCTTCCGCTCGGGCATACGGCGCGCGGTGAAGATTTTATCTATAGGGAACCTCACGGCGACGGCGACGGCAGAAATCCGGTTGAAGTGTCCATATAATTGCTATCGCAATAAAAAAGGATAGGCAGTGCGTTGTCCTGTCCTTTTTTTCCTCCGTATAATGTTCCGTTACGGTGGCTAGATGGGTAGGTGTGCCGACCGGCGCGTCTGGAGCGTAGTTCACCACTTCTCCGCGTCATGACGCAAAATTGGCGCTGCGGTCAGTAGAACGGTTCCGCAGCGCGCGTCGTCTGCTACAGGGGGCTGGGGGCGAGCAAAAAAATAAAGCCCGTATTTTAATAGTTGTATGTCATCTGTTCGTGTCAGTTTCAAAGGTGAAGAGCTCCGCGTCTCTTGTACTGTTTGCAAGTTCCTAAGCGATGTGGAATGTTCCAGGTCGGAAAAATGACCAGCGAGATTAGCGGCGGCATTGCTCCACCAAAGGAGACCACCAAGGAGACTTACTGCTTCACTCCGAACTGCAAGTCGGGCTCTAAATTTGTGAGAAAGACAGCGAAAATGTTCCGCTGTCGGACAGCGGAAATGTTCGCCCCGGGCTGCTCAGTAGCTTGCTCAGTATCGGCGACGTTAATGAGCAAGCCGTACACCGAAAAGCGTCCGTCTATGAGCTCCTCGACATTGGGAATTGGCAAGCCGCACATGAAGTGCTCAGCGCCTGCGACATCGAGCACCGCTGCGCTGCTACAGGGAAAAGAAAAGTGACTCTAGGCTTATATTCTATATAGCAGGCTATGTAGCAAGGAAGTTCCTGCAAAGAACCAAGTGCTCCGATTGCTCAGGGACATTACTGAATTCAACAAAATGAGTAGGTCAGGGCTGTTGCTCCCTTTTGAAGCACTAAAAAAATCTGGTAGCATCGCTCGAAGACGCCTTCAAGCTGTGCTTCAGTTTAAATGAGTTACGAAGGAACAGTATCGCCAACTTTACATTCTTTCTGCAGCTGAATCTTCCGAATTTGATCGGCTGTGAGCGGCACAAGAAAGAGCTCACAAACGATGTTGTGAAGTTCTATTAAGTTACACGCCTTTACTTTCTCGTCAAGGGCAAGAACATGACGCGCGAAAGTGTGGGCTGTGAATAATGTTATGATGTGGTGGACTAACGTTGCGACCTTGCTGGCGCTAGGCTATTTATGTTGGTGCGTCAAGTTGTGAGAGCGTTTCTTGTATTTTAAATATATTCATGAATCTAGCCCATGACGTATTGCTTTATTTTATTGCAATCAAACAGTGAACCATATGCACTTATCAACACAATTCGTCTAGTAACAATTTAAATACCGCAACTGAGGCAGCAATAAAAACAATAGCTGGATTTCTCGAAATTGAAACATTAGAACTCACTAAATATCACGTAAACACGTTTCCATATACCGTATAAAACCACTGCAATTTTGTTTTATGCATGGAAAAAATGCATCTACGTATTTATTGCAATGAGCTGGAGCGCCGCATTTGTACCAATAAATAAATATATGTGACCAATCGCCAAGCTAGAAAATTTACTTCAGCATATCGTGTCCTCTGAGAAGACGACAGTAACAAATTCCCCATTCTGGCTTTGCTTACTCTGCTCGAAACGCCATTGTATAACGCGTACTTCAAAGCTAGAGCAGAGGCAGCGATACTATCAAACAAGCTGCTCGTCTACACAGCGCAGCCGACGTTGCGCGCAGCTCAGCCGTTCTACTGTCCGCAGCGCCACTTCTGCGTCATGATGCGGAGAAGGAGTGAACTACGCTCGGTCGGCACACCTACCCATCTAGCCACCGTAGTTCCGTTGCGCTTTGCAGCCATCATGAATTCATGCCGACTCGCTCAAATAACATTGCTTCTATACCTTCATACACCCTAATCTTGCTTAACCTATAAGCGCGAGTAAGGAATACAATAACGGTAAATAACCGAGACTCCACGGTAAATAAAATAACGGTAAATAAAATAAATAACCAAGACTCCACGGAGGCCCCATATAGGAAATGGAAGTTCGCAATTTACACATAAGCAAAGCGCAGGATAAGTTGCCTTCGTGCACACAAGGTTGTTCCGCTTGATATAGCACGTGTACGGCTGCTCAATCGCAAATTTAGCCTGAGGACAAGTTACTGATTGAGTCGGCAAAGCCACATAACGTAAGTAGTCCGCGGCAAAATGATGTCCTGCAAGAATAATGACGATTGTTGCCGGAAGTACAATCACCGACGGAACAAATATCATACAATTAGCGCTTTTCACAGGCCCTACATGTGTTCTGCAGAAAGCTACCTCGTTGTTCTACCGCATCATATTCACTCGCTACACGCGATTTTGTTGCATGTAACATTTTAACTTAGCCGATAAGCCGACACATGCCACCACAAGTGTTGTTGTTGATGGTTGTTTTGATTCAAGCGTTCACGGATTGCGGACCGCTTTTGACATATGTTTCGTCTATTTCGTTACAAACTAATGCTCTTATGGCACTTCTGGCTTGTTCCTGAGGCGAGAAAAAAAAAGCATCATTGATATGTTGGTTTATATGGTTGAAACCAGGAAGGCCCTTTTGCCATGTTTACTAAGTTCTAATTTCGTTGGGTCATGGAGCGAGCTCGATCGCAGACTGATATGCCAACGTTTTCCTCGTATTAAAACCAGCTGGTGCAATGCGTCGTTGCCTATAGAAAGCGTCCAAAGAACTTAACCAGCGTTGCCCCAACGGAAGATATATTGATTGAGCATTTTTAGAAAACAATTTCTGCAGCCGAAGTGCGAAATTGGAGCACGCAAAATGCAGTCATTAATCCGCTTGGCACGTTTCTGCAATTGTTATTTGTGTATTCAGCAACGGTACAAGTAAACGTCTGCAACACGCCACATTTCGCTACATTGCTCAATAACACGGTTGGTCCGATGCGCCAATCTATGCCAGCGCGGAAGCCCAACACGGAAAAGCCACCCACTTCAGCCGCTCCACTGCCGCGGAGCCGTGTAGACAGATGACAGACATCATTCTGTGAATTTGTACCACCGTGATGGAACTAAAGAATTATTGCGTTGAATGTGGCAACATTGCTTCCAAGCGCGCACTATGTCGACAAATTTGTGTTTTCGTTTTATAGAAGTCGACGATGTGTTTTTGTTTGAATATGTGCAGCGGGACCTGAATGTCCGAATCATGCTTCAGTTCGGAAGCAGCGGCCATGTTTTTATGTCATCTCTCCGCATCTCCTGATATAGTTGCCACATTGCATGACGGGACGGAGTTGCAATGATGGCGTCACGAGCGGTGCTTTCGTGTGCGTTTCCTGGCTGGTTTCGCGCCAATTTTGTACCATTCGCATGCGCCGCATGCCATCATGGCAGTGACGAACCGGGACTTGTTGGGAATAGCGCGCGGCCGCTGCAAGGATTCATTTGCGACTGTGAGCGCTGCACCGTCCTCAGTTCGGCAAACATTCGATGTGATTACTGCGACCGCTGCGCCGGATCGCATGAAGGAATAGTCGAACTTGGTAAGTGTTTTTGCATTGTGCTTGTTTCAGTATATATTGGCTTTTGTTTGTTCTTTCCGCGATGCACCCCATCGCTTTGTCAGCGCAGTATAACTGCTGGTATTCGTGCGTGAGTGCAGTATACTACGTGCGCTTCAGTGGGAAAATGTTCAATGTACTGCAACGATGGAGGGTGAGCATCACTTATCATCATAAGTCTTTGTAGCAACGAGACCTTTAGATGGCCTTGATACGTACTGACGATAGGTTCGGCTGTGCAGCTACTGCTTTCCAGAAGAGTGGGTAACTAGGCTGCAGCTTGCCTTCCACTAGGGGAGCGGCAGTGGAAAAAGAGAAAGCAAGGGGGTGAAAAGTGATTTGCGCGGGAACGCGTCGGTGTTTCCACCACGCTCAAAAATAAGCTTTACTTTTACTCTCGCGCGACGTGAGCGCGGTGCTGCTGATCGCTGCCTCTGGCGTCCGCTTTTAATGCGTAAGCATTCTTAGGCTACTTCCCCAGCAGATCTGTCCGTAACTCAACGCCTTTCCCATTGGAATACTTAGCGCTTCATATATGAAAAACATAGGACACATATAGTGGTATATAGTGAATACCGACTCCAGCGCACAACTTACCAAGTGTGTCGGGGCTCGAGCCCTCGACCTTCCAAGTATGTAGGGTGTCGAACCCTCGCGACTGGAACAAATCAGTCAACTGGCACGCATGATAATATCGGCCCGATTCGAGATGCAAAATATCTTGAAGTGGGACATTGTAAGTTTTCTAGGTTGCCTATACAAATAGAGTGCAAGTCAAAAAGAAAAAGATCCCTACAAGTATAGCTGAAGTAACCCCTAAATTTAACACGTCTTTTAGAGGTTACATTTGCTTTTAGAAAATAGAAGGCTATCGGTTAACCTCTAAATTTTTAACTTTTCAAGGGTAACAATTTATGTATCGTATATTTTTAGTATTAGTTATAATGTACTTTATAATATATTAGTTACAATGCACGTTATAAATGTGAATTTGTGTATATATACTAAGGATTACCCAGCTAAGGATGTATATAGGTAGTTGCAGACCCTGTTTGGCGTGTCGTTCTGCAGGCCACGCTAGTAGAGACGAACTTCTAATGGTGGCAGGAAAAACAAGAAAAAAAACTGGCTTTTATTAACTTAGGAGAACCTAGTAAAATAGGCGACTGAAGCTGTCCCACAAAACATATATAATATACTCTAGGAAATAGAAAACTTGAAGAATGAACAACGAAAGAAAGAAAGAAAAAGAAAAACAACGACAAAAGAAAAAAAAAACACGTCGAACGAAAAACAATCTCAGAAATCAAAAAGCACGATATATCGTACTGCAAGTCATGTACACCTATTCGCAGGCGAATATCGTTTTTCAAACCAAAGGGTCTAAATCTTTCAGCTACCACGTGGCGATTTTCTTGAGTTCTAATAGAACAAGTACCTATCAATTTCCTTGCGGGCTATATGTACATGCACAAATATTTGCAGGCTGTCTGTGTCTTGCAACGTGGAGCGCAGAAGTGATACGGAAAGTAATATACAAGACAGGAACGACACTCTGCCAGAAAACGCTACACTGTAGACAAAGCAATTCATTCATTCTGAGTATAAGCTAAAAACCTTCACGGGCGTTTATCGCCGACCTCACTGTATAGCAGCAAATGTTAACAAGCGCACAACGATATACACAACAGCATCCTCAATCGAGCGTGTTGCTGGACAACGCTGGTATACGTTTACCTTTAACTCAAACCAATATTGCCACCCTGGGTGTCGTGCAGTGGGACGAACCATTACGCAGTGCAGGTCAGTGTCTGCAGTCGTTCGGTTTGTGTGAACGTTTCCTGCTATCGCGACGCGGTGCCCTGTCCGGCCGTGTCGTAACTTGTAGCCACCATTGCTTTGCTCGCTGGACAGGGCAATGTGTCAAAAACCATCCTGAGTGCACCTCAGGGAGAGGCGGCCGCCGGGGTTTGCCACTGTTCGCGACCGAACGCAGCCCTGGCGAGGCCTACCCATCTTGGTTACTGTCGGTGGATATTTTGTATCTTTGGGAAACGATTCGAGCGGGTTGTTTTCTTCGATTATAAATTGTCGCTGCGTTCGGTTGTTTGGTTAGCACACACAAGAGGATCCCTTGCTCTCGGTGGACGCTGGTGGCGTTGCACGAAGACACGAGAAATGTTTGCTCACCTCTTTGTATACTCATCCACGAAATCAACCTGCGCAGCTATGGCCGCCTCTGTCTTTGAGCGACAAAAGCGGCCAAGAATGTTCTTGAGTCTCTCAGAATGTTTGCTATCGCTTCACGATAGGCGGTGTATTGTCAGCTCTCCGTTCCCAAAACAAGACCGCGTCTTAAGGGGGAAGAAACAAGGCTTACCTTTGTTGACTTGGTATATAAATGGGGCCAGGTAGGCGTAGGTATTTTTACTTCGATCCTTCTTAGCGTTCAAACAGTTGTAACAAGCTCGGTCTTATTCACGTGCGCCATCTTGCGAGGGGCGCAAGTCACAGAACTCTCTTGTTACTTGTCTCGCGTTGTTATTAGAATTTGTGTATATATCTCGAGGTCATTATTCGACGCGCAAATTACCAGCGATATTCGAGACACCAATGGAATGACGACGAATGCTGGATTTTAGTTTTACCTTTTGCCACACCACACGCCATTAGTTTCTCATTATATATGCGTAACGACAGAAATAGCAATAGAACGGGCGATCTGATCTAGATGTGCACCGTCATTTCGAGGCACCATCTGTACACCTTTGATTCCTTCCGCCACGCGGAAGGAATAATCAGTTCTCCCGAACGCTTTAACGAATTCATTAAGCTCGAGCTATGCGGTAATTAAATCCTTCGAGGACCTAAATGTTCGTTTCGTGTTAATTAAGAAGATAATTTATACTGCGGCAAATGAATACACGGTCCATTGCAGAAACGGATGAAGGAATGAACGTATTAGAACCATGTGTAATTACTATCTAACGTTAGTTACAGGTGCAGCAGTGAATACATAAAAAAATCACATGTTTCTATGTTTCACATAAATGACCATGAGAGCCTTTACTTTGACGATCATCTTTCTACATCCGCGTGACTTCTGTTCTTTCCTCGTGGTCATTTGATTAAATATCACTGCTGCCTACGAGTCTAAGTGTCACCTGTGGTGAACCGAAGCACTGTAACACAACTACTGCTTGTCGTTTGTTAAGGTACGCTCAGACTTCGTACGTAATGTACAGATATTTCGCAAGAAACGCAAGCGCAAACGCAAAAAGCGCAAGTAAATTGTTCAGACTACAATCGTATGAAGCGTTAAGAGCGCAACAGTCGTCACACACGCGAGTGTATTTGTTGGAAGGCCCGCTGTATTTACGCTTAATACAGATACGACACTTATGATGTGGCCAACAAGCGCCGCAGTTTCCGTTTTAAATTTCCGGTGACGTGACTTCCGGCATTCCCAATTAGAGACACGGCCATGACTGCGTATTGGCGTGTGTGTGTAGTATAGGAGACACTGGCAATAGGCGTTGGTGTGTATGTGCGGTTATGTTCCACTGATACGCAACTGGCCAGCCCACGTTTGTAATGGCCGGTCTTAAGAAGCGTGACGTATGCAACTGATCATGTGAACGACCAGCATTCTTAACGATCTTAACGCTAGTAACGCATGGTACGGACTTTACGACCCATGTGCGCTTTGCTAACGTTGCGACCGCAGTCTGAACACGCCTTTACTCTAAACCACGATACATAAGCGCCGCAGTTATCGCTATGTGAAGTACCGTGCCGATATCGCGACAAAACTCGCAACACGCGCTGGCCGTATCGCTGCGGGAGCCCTGTCTCGTGCACCCGTGCAACGACTGCCGCTCCTGTCACGCGTCCTTATACAAGAGCGGAAAATTGGGCTAGTTGGTTAGTGCATCCTTTCGGGAAATACGGAGCAGCCACAGGAGTGAAGAGAAAACGACACAGTGACTTCAACGATCATTGTCGATAGTTTCTGCACATTTCTTTTTATGTTTCCTGTCTTACTGAAAGTTATTGTCTATTGAGAAATGTAGACAATCGGCCTCGTTGGTACGACGTACAGCGAGTGAAGTGAAAAAGTCATGGAGAAAAGGAGGGTACAACACAGCAAATGTATTCTACACTGTAAAATAATTACACCCTTACACCTTTGAGTGTAAGGGTGTGAGTTACAGACACATCAACACCCTTTTTCATTTTTAGGGGTGTAAATTATTTTACAGTGTGCCCTCCTTCGGCCCGTGTTTTGTTGCGCTTCACGCTTGCAGCATTATTATCTATTAGTTGTCTCTGAAACTGTCTGTGAAGAATATAAGACTATGTTGTACAGTCACGGTTTCAAGCTATGCAGAAAGCGATATATTTCATTTTTTCGTTCCTTTTTTTTGTTTAGTTGCGAGTGAATGCCCCGTGCTTGGCAGCGAACTGCTTAATGGCTGAAATTATTCACTTAATCATCTATCAACATTATCTATTGACACAACGAGATAACGTTGTGCAGAAGCTGGCGAGATATTTTCATATGTTAGGGAACACGTCTAGAAACAACGAAAGCAAAAAAGAAAGCGAAATTTCCGAGCGAGTCATCATGATTACCCTCACTTAGCGACATTTCGCAGAAAATGGACTGTTTTAAGCCGCGACCTGGCGAACTTTAAAAAAATAAAGTTACTAACACTGCAGCTCACTACTGCGGTACAGCGGGACAACATACCTCGTCGCTGCTCTGCACGCCTTATCACTACATTTGCAGACCCATATACTGCGGACACCGAGTTGCACTCGAGTTACTGTGTAAACAGTAACTCTAACGAGTCACTGTATGCATAGTTTACTTACGCTATCCTGTAAATACAGAACTCAGTTTCGAGACGAAACTCTCCGCCACCGAGAAAGCACCCGTAAAAGCTACGCGTGGCCTCATTAGTTGTGTTCTGAGACACTTCGACAAAAACGGTGCTTTAGCTTCAGTAGGTAGCGCGGCAATTTCTATACAAGCGCTGTTATATTGGGCCAGGCCAAGTGTTCCTAAATTACCTTCGTCACCCCCTAAACGCGTGATCGATACCCCGGGCGGTGGCGAATAGACGCGAAAATGTTGTATATGGGTGGTTCATAAACACGTGGCTTGTGCAATACACAAACATACCGTGTCTCGGTTGAACAACTGCTAACTTGAAGCTAAAAACAACAGAGCATGGAATTGGTTAGGTGAAGTAGCATATCCGTTACTAACCCGCCGTGGTTGCTCAGTGGCTATGGTATTGGGCTGCTGAGCACGAGGTCGCGCGTTCGAATCCCGGCCACGGTGGCCGCATTTCGATGGGGGTGAAATGCGAAAACACCCGTGTACTTAGATTTAGGTGCACGTTAAAGAACCCCAGGTAGTCCAAATTTCTGGAGTCCCCGACTACGGCGTGCCTCATAATCGGATCGTGGTTTTGGCACGTAAAACCCTATAATTTAATTTAATACCTGTTGCTCTAGCACATGCATTCATGGCGCAGCAGTTCGAATTCAGTTTCGGATAACGTCGACATCGTATATAGAGAAATCTACAAATGAGTAGAGAGACAGGGGAAAGGCAGGAGGTTAACGAGATGGGAAGATCGGGCTTGCTACCCTACGCTGGAGAGAGAGGGGAGGGGGAGGTAAAGTGACAGGAAAGTAGAGATATAGAAAGAAAGGAGCACAGATACACAATCGCAATCGGTCACAGGTGGCGCAGCACAGTAGCACTTGCAGCACTATAATCATCTGTTCAGGCTGCAGCCGCTTGTTCAAGTCTGTTGTCCTTAAAAACTGCAACAGTGCCCTCGTTGCCCTCCGCTGCGATGGATTCTGAATGTGATATCCTGGTATTCCACCTCTGCGCATGCGTAAACTGCTGCGCTTACCTTTTCCGCAAAACAAAATATTAGTTTCGGAGCGACTATACTTGGAAGTTGTACTCGGGAATAACGGAGATCTCAATTAGCTTGCCCTCTGAGGTGTTCAGCGGAGTATCCAGATTTTCAATGTCAGAAATTCTTACGGCAAAACAAAGAGTAATGCATATCTTCGTATGCTTCACTTGTTGAATTGAACTATGAGAAGACAAAAAAAAAAAAAACGGGAAAGACAAAAGGACTGACGAAACTGTACGACGCCGATGCAGTGACGACGATGGAATGGCGAAGAAGGAATGGCGTCGATGGAATGACAGAGACTGTATCACGACGACCGCGGCTATGACAGCAATGAGGTGACGATTCTAGAATTATGGCGATGGTTTAACATGACTGAGTGAGCACAACGAGATGGGAGGACACGAAGACGATATGGCCGTGACGATGACGGTGTTTGGACAACTGGATGACGATTTCGGAATGACAACGATAGCACGACCACAACCGCACGATCGACGACGGTACGACAGTGCATGTATACGATAGCGACTGTTTGACGATGATGGCATGGCAGCGGCGGCATAATCCCAATTGAACAACTACAGCGTATTATACGACAAGTATAAATCAGGAATGAGGTGGATGGATGGACGGTATAACGACAATGGGATGATGTTACTGCAATGATGACGATGCGTTTACCATAACAGTATTACGACAAGTGTGCTACGACGATGACGTGACGGCTACTGCATGACGTCTTTTCACCAACGGAAGGCTTCAAATAAAATGTTCCGGAACGATAATGCAGAGCTTTTTCGCCAATAGACTTATCTGCAGAGTAACCAGTTGGGCTCGTTGGTTGAACATAGGAGAAGGCTACAGCGTGGAACCGACGGAGACAAAGGAGGCACACAAAGTATACAAAGACGCAGCGCTGACTTTCAACAAGTCAGCGCTGCTTCTGTGCACTTTGTGTGCCTCATTTGTCTCCGTCGGTACCGCGCCGTAGAGTTCTACTAGACTTATCTATCGTAATTCATCATCAACAGCGTATCTTTATGTGCACTGTATGACTAAGGCCTCTCCCAGCGATATCCAATTAACCCTGTCTTGAGCTTGCGCCTGATAATTTCGTAGTTTCATCACCCCACCTTATTTTCGGCCATCCTCGACTGTGCTTCCTTTCCTTCCCTTGGCACTCATTCTATAACTCTAATGGTCCATTACACGGCTGGCCCAGCTCCAATTTTTTCTCATATTATCAACTAAAATATCGGCTATCGCCGTTTTCTCTCTGATCAACACCGCTCTCTTCATGTCTCTTAACGTTACGACTAACATTTTTCGTTCCATCGCTTTTTCTGTGGTAATTAATTTGTTCTAGAGCTTCTGTGTTGAACTCCAAGTTTCTGCCCCACATATTAGCACTGGTAGGGTGCAGTTATTGCAGAAAAGAAATTTTCAACGACAATGGTAAGCTCCCAGTCAGGATTTGGTAATCCTACCGCATGCACTCCAACGCATTTTTCATGCGAAAGCGTCAAATGGCCCATTAATCGAAAACGCCGGCGTCTAGTTGTCATATCTAACAGCAAAACAGCACCTAAACTCGCATTGCCGTTAGCTGCGACGCCACGCCACTAGCCCGCCTCGACGGAGCAGAGTGGGTGAAGGGTAATTACCTTCCTCCACGATAGTGCGTCAGGCGTTGCTAAGGGGAGAGGGCATCGCCGCGACGCCACGTAAACCTCGCTCTCGCTCTCGGCACGAGCGCCCCTCGGCGGAGCAGAGCCAACGCCTCCCATATAGCAGGCCTGCGCACTCTGCTTTATGACGTCATGCTACTTCGACTAAAATCTCCACTGTCAAGCACGGCGCCGCGAAAGCGGTGACATCAAAACCGCCACGGCTTACTCGGGAGCAGTGTTGCTGGATGGGCGCCCCCATTCCATTGCAATTACATTCCGGGGAATTAGAACTTGCCGCAATTTCATTCCTTTCAATTCCTGGGAATGAAAAAACTTAGCCCATTCCCACTCCGGAAATGGCCGGGCAGTTCAATTCCATTCCTGTAATTCCTCAACGTAGGAAAGGCATCTTGATAGTTTTATCGAGTTACCGATAAACACACGATAAAGCTGATGTCATCAGACGCGTTAAGAACTGCAAAAATACTCAAAACATGTCACCAAGGTCGAGGGATAGTAGCTTGATGACATATCTCGCGCCGTATAACCACCCTACTAATTCCCATTATGGCAGTTCTCCCACTACCTATAGTATTTGCATGGTCAGCATGTTTTAACGGCTTGTGATGTTTTAATATTGTTTAAGCTTAAATGTGTTAATGTTAAATGACGACATAGTGTATTTTTATGCTGACAAAAGTAGTGTTCAAGAACGCCTTATATTCAATAGGCAGTTTTGGCACGCGTCTGTAGCGGTCGCGAATATGAAAGAAACTAAGATTTGGTTAATGGAGGGGGACACGGCTCTTTAAGGCGAAAAAAAATCGCGAAATAAAGCGATTTCTTGAAAACAACATTTGCAATATCTACAGCTAATGATCCTTTAATTCACGAAGTTTCCCATCTCGCGGAAGAGCATTCTGCCGACAATATCAATTTATAACATCACTATGAGCTGAATTTCGCGCAAAAACAACCCTTTTTATCGCGGCGCGTAGCTCTTTTTCTACGTGCGCCATCGCAGCCATCTTGGTCTCGTTGGTAAGAGGAGCCTTTTTTCTTCAATTTCCTGCCAAAAGTGACTCCGCCGGCTCGCCGGTGACGTTGAAATCCGGTGAGAAAAAAAGTGCAAGCGCACGATCCCATTCGTCGACTAGCGCACGGGACCAGACACGCACCCTGTGGTTGACTGCGCGATGTTCCCGTCGTCTGGTCCACTCCGCATGCGACGCGACGGCACATCTCGTTCTTCTGAGTTGTAGGTTTGTGACAAGTGCGCGACGATGTCCGATCCACCGGGGAAGATCGATCGCCACGAGGCACAAGTTCGGCAAAAAGAAGAAGCAATCAGCTTATAACTTTCAAAAGCGTTCAATTCCTTCAGAAAACACCGAGAACAGTCCGCCGCCAACCGCAAGTGATGCCAAAGCCGCGGACGATACCGAAGTAGGCCTAGCCAGCTCACCAACGAGTGAAAGTGTTCCGTACAGCGGTCGCATTCGGCGTGACACTGCAATGTTGCAGCGTGCAGATTTGCTGCAGAGGGAGATGATTGCCCAAGAAATACTTCAAGTTCTTGCTTCAATGCCAGCAACAAAGCGGAAGTTGGATTTCCTCACTCGCGCCGACGACGTTGCGACCGCACCAGTCGACACCGAGGCATGCTTCGCTATCGTCAGTTTGTACGCCATGAACGCATTGATGTGTTTTGTCAAGTGCAAGGCGAGCGGCAGTAGCGTCACTGTAAGTAAAAGCGAACGAGAATATGGCCTCGCCATAAAGATCGTTATCACGTGCCCGTGCTGCGGTCATATCACGTGATCGTGAAGCTCGCCCCGTGAACGGCAACCAGAAGAGCAGCCCGTTCGTTGTGAATGTTCTTGCCGCGCGCGCGCCATGCAAGCCACCGGGGATCGGCAAACGGCTCTAAACGATGTTTTTGCAACAATGAACGTCTCCCACCGCGGTCTTCACACCAAAACGTGGCAGAGGTACGTGAATAAGTTGACGTCCGCGGCAGGCACTTGCTGCCGAGAAGCAGACGGCACTGTGCGCGCAATCGGTTCGGGAAGCTGTATGACGAGTTGGAACTTGGAAGTCCCGGAAAAATTGCCGTGTCGTACTATGGTCCCTGGATGACGCGCGGCCACTCGTCGCACATTGGCGTAGGCGCCGTCATGGAGCTGTTTACGGGGATAGTCATCGACTATGTGGCGCTCAGCAACTTCTGCGCAGGTTGTGAGCGTGGCACCAAAGTATGAGGACCCGAGGTATAAAGCTTGGAAGGAGAGCCACGCCTGCCAGAAAAACACCTCCAAGAAGGCTGGCGAAATGGAGTTGAAGCTGCCCTGATCCTTTTCCAGAGGTCACTGCAACGGTATAACCTGAGGTACACCACCTTACTCTCGGATGGTGACAGCCGCCTTTTTCTTGCACTGCAGGACGCCAGAGTGTATGGATACATTTCAGTGGAAAAGAAAGACTGTACCAACCATGCGCAGAAACGAATGGGCACAAGCTTGTGAAGCCTCATTAAAATGCATAAGGCAAGCGACGAGTTCGCGTCCTCGCCGGACCTGTAATAAAGGTTATTTCACTCACTCATAAGGCACCTGGATTGGAGAGCCTTGGTGGTAGAGGCAAACTGACTGCCGACGTAGTCACAAAGCAGACGCGATACTATGGCTGGACCCTGAAGGCTCACAAAGGTGATGTGCAGGGAATGAAAAGGGCAGTGATGGTCACTTATCACCACATAACATCAAATGATTTGGTGTCAGACCACAGCTTTTGTCCACCAGGACCGAGCTCATGGTGCCGGCAAAATTCAGCGAGCGCTCAGGGTGAGGTTCTCAATGGGAACCAATGCGCACGGATAATTTGTTTCCCTAAGCCCCGTTACAATTTGCCTCCATATGTCGGCAAAGCCGTGTTGCCCCTTTATGAGCGCCTGCCTGATGAAAGGCTCCTTCAGCAGTGCCAACTGGGCGGTGCTCAAAACAGCAGCGAGTCTCTCCACTCCCTGATATGGGCACTAGCTCCATAGGAACAGCATGCTTCACTATTCACTGTGCAAACCGCAGTGGCTGAGGCAGTCATGAAATTCAACGCTGGCCGCGAGAGGACTTCTGCAGCAATACTGAAAGAGCTGCACCTAACCCCTGGAATACCAAGCACGAAACGCAAGGTGCAAAAAGACCACCACCGAGTAGTGGCATCTGCAAACAAGCGCAAGACCATAACAGACATGCATAAGTTTTTCATAAAACGCCGTTTGGGTGGCCGTAGTCAGAGTGAATATACATTCCTGGTGGCTTTTAGCCACATTAGCTGCAAGATATTGCAAAATGTTTTTGCACTTTTTATTAAAAATGAATTTCTTTTTTCTCGTTTTCTCAAAACACTGATTTCTGACTTGCGGATTTTCAGCAGCGATATCTCTGCCTTCAAGACACGTAGAGACATAATTTTTTATGTGGCTTGTAGCTGAGTGTGCAAAGCGCACAATTCTAGGAACAAATTTTAAAATTTATGCATTAAAATGTTTCAGTTCTGCTTTACATCAGGCAGTAGGGTGCCCACATTTGAAACAGTGAACATTGAATTGGTATAGACTTGCTAATATTGGTTATATAAAAAAATATTCCTACAATTGTGTTCCTTATGTTTTCTAGTACCTAGACATGTTCCAAATAAATGTTTGTAGTGGAGTAATTTTTTATTGTTTCTGAAACTAATTAACAATGAATTTCATTTATCTTCAGAACTAGATGGCCTATCGTAAAAAGATTTACATATTTGAAATCAGCACAAAATTAATAAGAAGACTTGAAAGCTTGGTTAATATTGATGAAAAGTATGATGAACATTAGTTTAATAGCAGTGGGGAACAGAACCCTCCAGATCTGCTGGTATTAGTTGGAACAGTGCACCACTCGGAGCACCTTGTCGTGCCTTGCATGAAATACAGAACACTGGGCTGCACTGCTCGTCAGCACTCAAGCATGTCAAGCGCGCCTCGCAAGCATGAATGGGGTGAGGAGAACTTTCTGTGTTCACCTGTGCGCAGGTATGCAATTTATTTATTTATTTATTTATTTATTTATTTATTTATTTATTTATTTATTTATTTATTTATTTATTTATTTATTTATTTATTTATTTATTTATTTATTTATTTATTTATTTATTCAATACTGCAGGCCCAAGTGGGGGCCCAAGCAGGAGGGGCAGAATACATAAATATTTACATATGCACGTATGTATATACATACACACATGAAAAAGAAATACTAAAGCAATGCAACAAATGCAATGATCAGAAAAAGAAATGAATGCGACGATCAAATAAGATTAATAGAAGGTACACTGAAGGAATACAACTTAACAAACATTAGATCAGTATCACACGGAGTTTAAGGCATCAGGAACAAAAGTAATACGCATATATGAGCACTTGCAACCATTCTCGCGAGAGGGAAAAAAAAAACAAAATCGACAAATACCAGAAGTTGATGAACGAGCGACCATCGAAAAATGCGGAAAATAATAGACTAAGGAAGATGTGGAATATATCAAACAAAATTCACGTGTAAAAGAAAAAGAAAACAGTAACAAGGCTTGCCAACATAGCAATACTGTTAACATTAAAGACACATGCGTTCAATAGAATCGGCGCAAAGCTTATTTACGTGGGTCAGGCACTAAACTGCGCGCGAGATAAAGTTCAGGCTGCGCATAGAGTATTCGCGACTTTCGTGTGGGGTTCTCAATGGGAACCAATGCGCACGGATAATTTGTTTCTCCCTTCAGTATCTGCTGGGATAATGCATTTGTTTTAACACTAACTTATGTCTCAGTTTTTCTTTTACAAATTGGCAGATCGTTAACACTTTTACACCATGCCGACCCTTGGCTCTAGCTAACTAAAGCTGGACCTAGATAATGCGTCATGGCCTTCGACTTCGAAAAAACATGTACTCAGGCCTACATGAATAATTTGAGCATGATATTACAGAAGTAGCAATTAGGGGGGTAGCAAGGTACGTTCCCCCCAAATGCCCTCTTTGCTTGGCGATGCAAACATGGGTTATGTACCGAGTCGTAGTAACCGAGCGAAGATGCGATGAAAAAGGATAACGATAATAATGAAATGACCCCACGCCGGAGCAGTAGGAGTGCGGGCTGACCAGCTCTCAGCTCGAGACTCAGGAACGCCTGATCTCCCAGGCTAGAGCAGCAGCGGTCACTCGCAGCTTTCTGAACTAAGAAGAGGCCACCCACATTTATTTTATTTTGTTTTTATCGGCTCACATAAATGTTTCTACAACAACAGCAACACGTCCGGCAATTAGCCACTAGTGCTTTGGCAATCACTACGTCATAAAAAGGGCTTAGGTGTCCTCGTGATTTTTAAGTTCTGCAGTAAAGGTCGCAAGCAGTGCAAGGTGCAAAAGGAAGCTTTATTTTGGTTTCCAGAGCCAATGCTTTCAAAAGTTTATTCTTTCTCTCTCTCTCTCTCTGTATGGATGAAGAGAGTGCACAGTTCATCCTGTATCACTATGTGCTTGCGCTGACCTGCAGACCTTCGTCGACAGAGTTTCGGGCAAAGGCGTCCGTGTGTCTATAGAGGGGGGATAGTATTGCAAAAGGGTAGGGGGGGGGGGGGCGTAGGAGGTGAGACGGCGCGCAATCTGGTATGCGAAAGCTTGCAGTGAACACAAGCATCGCACCAGCGTCAATACGCGTCACAACTTAGAGACGTGCTTTTTCGGACATTCGTCCGAGTCGCCGACGGCGACAGAAGCCAAAACAAAGAAGTGAAGCGTGGGAGAGACAGCAGGCGACCGAGGCGAAGGCGCCGCCGAGGTAAACAAAAATCACAAGGCGTAAGGGGGGGGGGGGGGGGGGGTGTATGCCGCCGCTTTCGTTCCGCACGACCCATACCAACGGCATAGAGCCGCGGTTATTCGAGGTATCGAGACAAACTTCGGAACAACTCAGTCTATAAGGAGAGACTTGTAGTGGGCGCGTTGCTTCTATAACTTGTACAGTGCTTGTAATCAGCCAAGCCATTTAAAAAATACTGCTTTATTGTTAAATTCGAGGCTCTGACTTGCTAATGTTTGAACGTGGGCTGGTTGGTTCTTCGGCATATTTTGACAAAAAATAGCGCGTAGACGGACAAAAAATGCTCTGTTTTAGGAAAAAGACGTAATTCCATTCCCATTCCCTTCCGGGCAAAAGGCGCTTAATTCCATTACCATTCCATTCTTCTAAGCGTTGTCGCCATTCCCTGCCCATTCCATTCCGGGGTCGCGAAAATGTGGGATGATTCCGGAGTCATTCCAATTCCGGAGTGGTAACTCCGCAACACTGCTCGCATACATCCGCATTAGATTCTATGGCATTCGGCCAAGGTAGCATGACGTCATGGGTCGAAGTACACAGGCCCTGTGCTATCTAGGAGGCGTTGGTAAAGCGGGCGAAAGGGAACACCTGCTCTGGTGGTAGCGCGCCAGATGCTGCGTGAGGCGAGATGGCGTCGACGCGTCAGTGACGTGCGGCGTTGGCACCGCAGGCTGCTGCTGCTTTCTGGCTCGGGCAGCAAGTGCCGCCATTGTATATTACTCGCAGTGCAAAACTCGGGGGACCGCGCAGCGCCGTTCAATTGGACATTAATGTCTCTCATTCAAATCTCATTCGAAGTGCTTAAGTGTTGTATGATTTTTCATTCTTTAAATTTCCTTCTCCAGATCATGGTCCCTTGTGAGTGATTGACCTAGGTAAGCGTACTCCTGCACAGACTCTAGGGGCTGACTGGCGATCATAAATTCTTGTTTGCTTGCGAAGCTATTGAACAATATATTTGCCTTCTCCAAAATAATATTCAACCCTATACTCTTACACTTTCTCGGTTAAGGTATTCAATAGTGAGTTGCAGTTCATCCCCCGTGTTGATGAACCGGGGAATGTCATCCGTAAACCGAAGGTAGTTGAGATATGCGTCGTTGATCCTCACTCCTAAGCATTCCCACTCTATAAGCTTGACTACTTCTTCTAAGCATGCAGTGAATAGCATTGGAGAGATTCTATCTTGCCTGACCCGTTTCTTGATAAGTAATTTTCTATTTTTCCTCTCGAGAACCAATGTAGCCGTGTAATATTTGTAGATGTTTCCCAAGATATTCACTTATGCCTAATGTACTGCTTGATTACACAATGCCACAAAATCTAGGAAAGCCATATAGAGAGTTTGATTGTATTCCATTTATCGTAAATATTGACCCAATATCCTTAAAACCCTAAACGAGCCTATATTTGTAAACTACGAAAATTTTGGGAGTGGTCGGCAAGTATGCATTTGGTATACGGCGAGCTTGGTATACCTCAAAATCCTGGTTTCTAAATTCTAGCTGCTTACAAAATTCTATAGCTCCTCAGAACAGCTGTCTTCCTCCGTGGACAATGGTGCATGCATGGGGGAAGACATAATAAGCCAGAAATAACTATATATCTTATTCTTGTGTAACACAAGGTTAGATGCAGGCGTCACTATATATGTCCGACGTGTAGTCATTTTATTCTCACTGGTTTACGAGAATGTTGATACTTTGTGCGACGCACCGCTGCATCGTCGCAGACAACAAAACATGAATCGGTAGTGCGCTTCGCGTGCCACCATAATACGCGGCAATGGAGGCTGGAAAGTGAGCGCGAGAAACCACCATGTGATATTGATACTGTGTGTATGTGTGCACGCGAAGGAAATACGCTTTTATCCGAATTAACTCGAGAAATGGACCCTTCGTCCGTATACATGGGAAGGTGGTCTGAGCATTTGAGCGCATGCAATCAAATTGGGTTTGTAGTAGACCGGTTGACACTAAGGTTGGATTTTAAAAGGTATTGTGCGACTAGGATTTCTAAGACCTGAGGAGGTTAATTTATTTTTAATTTGCAGCTCAACGATATTGTTGACCTAAAAAGACGTCTGCAAGAACTATACAAATGCAAATGCTAATCTGTACCTTTAAATACACCTTTAGTTATCTACCTGCTCAACAGTGGTATTGACAAACATGTTGATCGTGAGCGGCAGCATATATTTTGGTGACAGAACCCGCAGGCTTCGTCGTTTTCTTGTTAGCGCACGTGGTGGTTGTATTCTCGCGACTGCCAGACTTGTTTCGTTTGCTTACGCAAGCTCTTAATTTTTTTATCTCGATGGAGGTGCATCTCAAGGACACGCATTGACATTTTCGAAGCAAGTACCGAACATCAGTCTTGGACCACACCTTTAACCTGCAGCTCAGCAATATTTTCTCCATATTGTACCTCGCTCAGTTTCTGAAAAAAAAAAGTTTTCATATTTCATTTGGTATGTATTTGTGTGCTATGAAGAACAAATAAAGCAATAAAAAAATTCTACGTCAAGCCTTTCGTATTGTCGCGTAGTAGTGACGGCGAAGAACACAGCAGAAAAAAAAAAACTGGGAATGATGAAACTAACTTTTTATTGGGCTAACTTGTGCCCACAAAAGCAAGAGAGACACTCAAAGCACAACGATAGCGGCGAACCTGTCGGCGACCATCGAAATCTGATCTGCGAGGCAAGCTCGTCGGCTTTTACAGATCAGTCGTCGAAAGTTCCAGCGTAACCACTGGTGCCTGCGTGCCTTCCAGAAAGTACTACGCAACAGATAGAATCAACGATAACATTCGAACAAAATCCAAATCATGCAGGCGCGTCTTGGGCTGAGCGACAACGTTTAATACCCCTGACACACGGGCAAAAGTAAAGTCCTTTGCAGGAAACCCCTTTTGTTACTTCGAAAGACCCTTTGCAGAAAGGAGTTGTGGCGATGACACACGGCATCGCACTAACTTCTTTCGGTGTTTCCTCAGATGAACGCGAAAAAAAAGCGTTGCTTTTTAAAGCAGCAAGAGATAAAACATTTACAAAAAGCTGCGCATGTAGATTACATTAAGGGATTGTAGAACCTCAAAACATTATTTTTTTTTTTGATGCCTTCTAATGCGC
Source organism: Dermacentor silvarum (assembly GCF_013339745.2). Lineage (NCBI taxonomy): Eukaryota > Metazoa > Arthropoda > Arachnida > Ixodida > Ixodidae > Dermacentor > Dermacentor silvarum. The sequence goes on from NC_051160.1 coordinate 90,258,168, forward strand.
ATATTCGGATTTCAACATGGCGGCGCTAGCGACGTGGTGCGAGCGTTTGAGAGTATAGCTAGAGATAATCTTTACTGTTTGACAAATCGCATTACCGCTAAAGATTAATACATTTTCCAAGGTAAAAGAAATACTTGCGGGGCACCGTACTTGTGTAACAGGTTTTCTTCTATTGATGAGTTGTGCACGCTGTATGCGAGAGTACACCTTTCCGCTCGGAAAGTAGATGCCCGATCTTCTTTCCCGCAAAGGAACTTTGCCGGGAGGGAGATACTCCTTTGTCGTGTGTCACTGCGCTTGAACGCCTTTCCGGTAGATGTCCCCTTACCTAAAGGACTTTAGAGTGCCCGTGTGTCAGGGGTATTACACTTGTAAGCCGGTGAAAAGTGATCACCGGAGAAAGATAAACGAGTACACGTGTCAGTATCTTGCCAGTTAAAGGATTGATGCGTAGGAAACGCGACTTCAAAGCTCATAGTATAGGCGTTTTTGAAACGTTGAAGTGAGCTTTATGTTATAGATATTTTAGGCTAACCAGTTACTCATTCAATAATTACTGTGGTAACTATATTTTACTTTAATAGCATTGCTATATTTGTTGCGCTCTCCATGACCACAAACAACGGTGAACAACTTGTTCTAGTATTTATATATGTGGAACGGCGCTCCAGATTTGTTGGGTTAAGTGTTAAAACTAGTGGTTGAACAACTGTTATAAACAGTTTGTCGTGTTCTCCTCGAGCAGTCGGCGTAGCGTGCCAGAATTGTTGGATGCCTCTCTCCACTTTCCGACGCGCTAGCACGCACGCGCACACGAACACACGAACAAACACACACTAGAAATGTTTGTTTAGTGCGCAGTGCAGAGGCAGCGCGCAGTCCAGAGACACCCCGTGCGTCAACGTTTGTGCCGCAACGAATGCTAAGTGTTTTTCAAGGCAGCCCCTGAGGTTTCAAACGCTCTATAGGATGCAAGAAACACGGCCCAAGTCCTCGTCAACGCTGCGAGTAGGACACGAGTAAACTGGGTGTGAAAGCTGTGGTTCTCAAAGGCGGCAGTAAACAGGACGCCTGCAGCAAATCGCGATGGGCCCGAGAACTTGAGTGCGAACGGAAACGTGCCCTGACTATAGGCGTCAACCACAGAGAAAGAAGACCGATGTGACAAGCGGCTTCTTGTGTGGAAAGTACAACAACCAGGGGCGGAAAGCGCACAGGGCGTGCCTTTCGGGAGCAGCTTGACACGCACTTGCTGAGTAGTAAGAACAAGTTTATCACACAGTGGTTGCAATGCAATGCAATTCGCCTAGCGCGCATAAAGTGGCGGTGAAAAAAATCGAGTGGTGTTGTAAAAGGAAAGCGCACATAAATACATTTGTAGAGCGATGTCGTTTACGACAACGCCAGTACAGCGTAAGACATGGTTATCGCGTTGGCATGATGTGGAAGCCCAGAGTTTGTTGTTTTGCAATATACTGGCAGCGGTGTTACGCACGAACTAAACATTGGCAACCTACTCACCTCAAAAGTTTGATTGTATGGGTATCTCTGTTTCACCTTTAGGAAGAAAGAATGGTGCGTTAGGGATTGCTGTAGACATTAATGAAGCATAGGTTGGTTGAAGGCATATATAAAATAGCTCGCCTTGTTAACTGAAACAGGACAGCTAACCGCAGATACATTCTGTCCGTTGTACACGCGGTCTAACAAACCCAAGTTCATCCGAAATGCCTTCAATGATTCACTTCGCACACAGACCTTGCAGTAGTGTTTAGAACACTGTGAAGACATTACTAAATATTAACAAAGCACGTGCTATCTTGTTGACAGCAACATCGTAGCAGTTCGGCCGACTCCATTTGTAGTAAGGCTAGCGTTAGGCTGGGCTTTGTGAGCTACCTGGGCTTTGTGAGCTACCTGGGCTTTGTGAGCTACAAGTGACTCCTACTTTTAGCATTTAGGGTGAGAGATTTGACCGACTTTTAGAGTGAGAGACTTGACTGAGTAATTTAGTTGGATGAAATTGAAAATGTGGGTCACCTATTGTGGCGCCGGCTTCTGCAGAAACAATAAATTGTTCGGTCATCAAATGATCATAACCTGAGGGGATATGAAAAAAAAAACTTTCGGCAATAAAACAGATTTTGTAAACGTGCTGAATGGAGTCAATCTTGAAAAAAAATAGCTACAAAACGTCGCATTGTGCAGTTTCTGTAGTTGACTACAAATCAATCAATCAATTCCATCGATTATTACACAATGAATAAATAAACACGCAATGATTTATTATGGTTACACAGAGGTACATTGTCACATTCAGTAAAGGAGGTTATTAAAGCTTTCAGAGCTGATCGCTGTAACCAGCCGTTACCCCATTCAACCATTCTATGCTGAAAGGAAGATCTTCAAGGATCATCATGGCTGTCCTCAAAGCACATCATTGCTGTTGAAACTTCGGAAAGCTTATTACAAAATGTTCAGCTGCTGCCATGGATCGCCGGACGGGCAACAAGGCATAGCTGAACGGCGTATACACTACCAAAAACTTACCCGTATACGCCAATTCTAACCTCATACGACGAGTGAGCGGGTCTGCGTATGTCACGGCCACTACTAGCAGAGACCGGAAAGTGCAGATGGGGATTCACGCTATACGTAAGACTGTTCACTTTCCTATCAATGCGCGTTTCTCTCTATCTCTGCTCACAAAATGGTTATTACCTATTCAATGGCGTAACAGCAGGTAAAAATGGCACCTCTGTTACTAACGCTGCTAGAAAGTTCATCTGATGGCGCGTGTCTTTGGTTATGCCTTTATTGTACAAAATTCGCACTAATGGCACTCTTCCTTTCTTTTTCGCACTAGTCACACTTCTGTCTCTTTTCCAAGCGGATGACTGTTGATAACGGGAAATAAGATATTTGGGAGGAGATAAAAAAAAGAAAAAAATAGGGAAAGGCGTCCGTGAAGCCGCCTTTTTTTTTTTCGTCGCATTCTGTTTCACAGCGCCGGCTATCTTTACAAAGCGCAGCTCCCGTCGTGATCTTCGTCATGATTTTGGAAGTTGTATTGGCAACTGTAGTACATGTGCAGGCTACAGAATGTAGCGACCTGTTACAATTTCTGTTTAAGACCTTCATTACGGTTTGATAGTTCGGTCCATCTTCTCTAATTATCAGGCCCGATAAAAGATGAATGGATGATGCGTAAATAATTAACTTACGGCCTTGATGTGTAAGCGCGACGGCCGCGGGCAAGCGGCAGAAGGTAATTACAAGTTGCCTCGACCGAAAAAAAAGGCCCTCTTTAATTTCCGGCCATCAGCAGCAGTAAGCTCATTCCGTCTTTGTCTCTATCCGGCTGGGAGTCGTACGTTCAGTGGTTTAATTGTATCTCATTTTCTCATTGCGTACGCAGAAAATAAATAGCCATCGGTCTGCTAACGAACCCCCACTGCACTACCGGTTTCTGACAGAGTCATTTAACAAGCACGGGAGTTAACAATAGTGCCGCCAAGAAATGAAAAAAAAAAAAACATCTACAGTGAACTAACCGAAAAAAAAAATCTAAATGAAGATGCTGATTCGCGAGCTTGCAATATGCGCCACTTCTGTTACCTTCCAATGCAATCTGTAATGTGGAATCAGCAAGCGCTCCAAAGATCTTCTGTAGACCCTAGAGGAAGTTACACCGCAAGGTGGGTGCTCATCAAAAACTACCAGTAGCTAATAACGACCACAGGTCATGGCGTAAGTTTGAGTGTAGTGCGCCTCCAGATGGTGTTAGCAGACAATTTTAGTTGCGAGTTATCGTGGCAGGGGAACTAAGGCAAATAGCGCTAACGTTTCGCAAACAAGCTTTGCGGAAAGCGAACTTTAGTATAGCGTGAGCAAGTTTGTTTACGTCCCCGTAAGGCTAAACACTGATAATAGGCATCATAGATTCGCAATTGCGATTCAAGGCGTTCGTCAGAGCCATCTAAGAAACAAAAAAGTATGCTTCTGTATGTCATGTCGAGCCATAGCCAGTCAAGACAGAGTCAAGTCGCTGTGTGCAATTCTGCTGTGTTTCCCTCTCTCATCAAGGCTATATTATAGCAAACTCGCTGGACGCTGAATCGACAGGACACGTTTCCGTGCGCTCCCAGTTTAAGAATTTGGACACTTGTGATTGTTGCCTTTCGCGTTTGCCTTTATTTTATTTTACAGATTTTTTGCCACATGTTTGTTCAGAGAAGATATACGGGGTGTTTCAGCGAACACTTTCAAAAATTCTTAAAGGTTGCCTGTGACAGATAGCACAATTCTAGTTCATGAGCTGGTCTACTCGATGAGTTGGACATTACTTGCACGAAAGATTGAAATGCATAATCGACTAATTAAAAATTCACTAATTGAATTTTTAACTAATTACCTGATGGACCATATTGCAATTTACAAATTGTAGCCGTGGAGTTCGCAAGGCGGAGCGGAGCCACTTAGAACGAATTCTCGGGATGACACCAGTTTTGATATATTAATTTCCGAACTTTGCGGAGAAATGCATTGGCGTTCCAGTTAGTTTCTTAAGAAAACATCGCTTTATGCATTGAAGCACAAAATTAACTGGAATGATGCATTTCTCCGCAAAGTTCGGGAATAAATATCTCGAAACTGGTGTCACCCTGAGAATTAATTCTAAGTGGATCCGCCTTGCGAACTCCATGGCTACACTTTGTAAATTGCAATAAGGGCCATCCGGTAATTAGTGAAAATTTTAATTAGTAAATTTTTGTTAATTATTCGATTAAGCTTTTCAATTTCTTATGCAAGTAATATCCGCCTTTTCGAGTAGACCAGATCATTAACTAGAATTGTGCTATGTGCCACAGGCAACCTTAATAAATTTTCAAAGTGTTCGCTGAATCATCCTGTATATTTGTCTGATTTCAAAAAAAAAAACTGAGTTGATAGTCAGCGCTCTGTTCGTCTTTGTTACCTTTGCATCGAGTCTTATTTTCGCACTGCTCGCCTCAAGAATGCGATATCCACTCGCCAATCAAACCATCCTCTAAAAATTTGGCTTAATCTAATAATACGAACGCGGTCCATTCCTCGCCTTTATGGACCAACTGCAACAAAAGCTTTATTTGGCTAAATTGTTCACGTCCGCGACTCAGGCAACATTCGCGACTCAGACTCGGTGACATTTCGGTCAGAGATGACGCCTATACTTTAGTAATATTTGTTCACTCTCTCTTCCTGTTTTCTTTTTTTCTTTTGTCAACTTGTTTACTTTATTCTAACCCTTGCTAGCCATTGTATAAGTGTTGTTTTCTGAATTTTCGCATCGATCCAATTATAAACCTATGTGTAACATGTTTTGCGTACAGACTATTGCTTCTTTTGTCATCAGATCTTATCCACTAACCCCCCCCCCCCCTTTTTTTTTTCCCCAAATACTACTCTAGCTGGGGCCTGCGAGGCTTCAGAATAATCACATACTGTGAAGAGGGGTACAAGCGAAGGTTGTGCGGACTCGTTTGTGGGACGAGCGCGTGCTGAGCACGAGCGCCAACCAAGGGGCGCCGACGAGCCAGCTGCGGAAGACTTGCACTCCGTGAAGATAGTTAACCAGCGAAGCTGAAACGTGCGGCCCCGGTCTTTATCGCTGCGTTAATCCTGAGGGTTCAATAAAGTATTTCTCAATTATTAGGTTACACACACGTTCGGCTGCGACGGAGAGAACGACGTCACTGACGGCATGCCCGCCGGGATCCGCCGTTGTCGCTTGCGTTTCATGTCTCGAGTTTGTTCGGCGGCGTGGTTAGCAGCATTCGCCCGCCATTGCTGCCTGAGATTATTCGAAATTAAATTGCTTGAAAATTAAAATCTCTCCGTTACGTAAGACAGTGAATGGCTCGTACCACCTTAAGCAATGGCTTATACCCCCGTTAACGCGGCGCTTCCCCATTACCACGACACAAGAGAACTGAACTGAACGGCTTTTTGTGCGTTTCAAAACTGCGGTATAGTTCACCTTTATTAATGTCTTAGCCGCCCAGCACAAATGCGCAGAAGCATAGAAGGCTGAATTTATAGACACGACGCTTTCATGTTTTGCTTCGCATGCATCTGTCGGTGCTCAAATGTATAAAATGTCGACGGCGAGTAATCGCTGATGCCCGCGTGTCTTCGAGAACGTACTACGCAATTCGCGTCGCGCAGACAATCAGACCACACAAGCTTCGGTGACAAGAGACAGCGGATAAAACCATCGATAAGATTCGAGTAAGTTTCAATCATACTGGCGCGTCTTGCGCTGAGCGATAACTTTAGGTTGACAAAATTTAATTATGGGGTTTTACGTGCCAAAACCACGATCTGATTATGAGGCACGCCGCAGTGGGGGGCTCCGGAAATTTGGACCTCCTGGGGTTCTTTAACGTGCACCTAAGTCTAAGTACACGGGTGTTTTCTCATTTCGCCCCCATCGAAATGCAGCCGCCGTGGCCTAACTTTAAGTTGTTAGTGGGTGAAATACAGTCCCCGAGTAAAGGATAAATAAGTACACGTGTCAATATATAAGGCACTGGTTCGACTCCACCCGGCTCCGGAGCAATTTAAATGATATTATATATATGTGGTTAAAGAGCGGCGCATACCCAGTGGCTCATGCCCAGTGACTCAAGTTTGCGTCAAAGAGGTTCGTTGAAGAGCTGCATATATCCAGTCACACTTAGGTAGTGATCCAAGTTGGCGTAAAAACCGTTCATTAAAATTCCACCCTGGGAAAGTGGATCTCCATCGAAGCTGTGTATAAACGCCAGTACAACTGCTGAGGGGGTATTCTTTATAAATACGAAATCATTATATGGCCCATGAAGCGAGAAATGCGGCGTTAACATCCGATGGTCCGAAAACCCATGTGACAAAGTGGTGACGTCACGTTTGACATGATGACGAAACGTGATTACGTCATCATCTCGAACGTCGCGTGAAGACATCGTCCCGTCAAACGTCACGTTACGTGATAACGTCACCGTTACGTCACGATATCGCCTGATGACGTCATGTGAGGACGCTATAACGTCACGCGATGGCATCATCGTCAAGTGATGTCACCTGATGACGTCATGTGAGGCCTCTTGGAGGAGCAGCACGCTGTGCACTTTCAACACCGCCTAGATAGCACAGGCCTGCACACTCCGATCTATGACGTCATGCTATCTGGCCATTGCCAATTTCCATTGTCAAAGCTGGCGTGACGAAATCGGTGACGTCAAAATCACTGTTGCCCACGCGGGAGCATTCCCATAAGATTCTATGGCAGTCGGGCCAGGTAGTATCACGTTATGGATCGGAGTGTGTAGGTCTTGTGCTATCTAGGTGGCGTTGGCACTTCCCGCTTTTTTGAACTGTCTCTGTGATCCGCGCATAATGACGTAACGTGATTACGTAATCACGTCAAACGTCATGTGATGACGTGATCACACCAAAGGTCGCGTGGTGACATCATCACGTCAAACGTTATGTTACATGATAACGGCATCGTCACGTGACGATATCGCCTGATGCCATCATCTGATGTCATCACGTCAAACGGGACTTCACGCGATGACGTCTGCGTCAAGTGATGATGTCACCTGATGACGTCATGTGATGCCTCTTGAAAAAGCAGCACACTGGGAGCTTCCCGTTTCTTTGTACGTTCTCAGGGATCGGGCCACATTTTTGTGTGGGCAAACGTCGCGCATGCGGAGCCGAAAAATCTCTAACTAGAGGCTTACAGCTTCACTGTAAAAAGGACAGCCAGTACACCCAGCGAAGTCAGCTGCAATGCAGTGAACTTAGGGCGCTGGTCAATCATTCGCCATCACTGGGGAGAAACATGACCAGTTAATAGCCTTGAAACGAGAACATTCATTGCAGTGAAAAATTTCGTTTTTTTTTTATTAAAGGGGCATGTGCTCAAAATAATAGGGATGATTTTATGCAGAGTCAGTCGCGTACGTTGTTGTTTCCCCTCCTCAATTGTACGTGTTAGTGTCGGTCGGTGCTTAAATGTCCCTTTTGTTTATTTCTATCACTTTATTTAATAATAGGATCATGCGAATGTATATTTTCGATATATGTGAAGTGGTGTGTAGCCCTAGGGGTACTGCTTCCAAGCTCTACATTTCTACCCCCTTCACTCCTATACGCTGTAAAAATAAGTGTAAATGATGGGAAAGATCTTGGCAGCTCTATTTCACAGAGTTTCACAGTCAATTTGATAGCAGGCCGTCATTTTCCGTGGGGCACCCGGTGACGTACTCCACACGGCAGCCAAAAGCAGCGCGTTATTATCTCGAGCAAATAGTGTGTTGTCTCGCGCTATTCATCGGTATCTTTGGTACCTGGTATAAAAGTCTACTTTGTTTAAAGTGGGAAACTTGGAAATTTGCAGGCTCAAGTTGCAATCAGCTAGCGCAAAACGGGGGTAATTGGAGATCGTTGCGTGAGGTTTTCGTCCTGCAGAGGACATAAAAATAGGCTGCTGCTGCTGCTGCTGCTGCTGCTGCTGCTGATGATGATGATGATGCAAGTAGTCTTCGTGCAATCTGCTTCTTATCAGAACGTGACCGTCACTGTAAAAAAAAAAAAGAACTACCACAAGTAGAAAATTCGCGCGTCTGTCGCAGTGTTCGTATTTTGGAATCAGCGAAATAAGTAGCATTGCCCATAATGAAAGTGCTGCTCCAGCTTCGCCACGTCTACAGTGGGGCTACGAGTTGGCAATATTAAACGAAGGTGCATCCTTCGAGGAGGTTTCCTTCACGGGCACGTCGCGTACACGGCGTGCGTGAAATCTTTCCACAAAGCAGAAGTGGCTCGGGCTTCACTGTAACACGATCAGCCTCGTAGTTGAAAATTTCAAGTGGCAAAGTTGCCGGCTGCTTTGCGTGAACTGCCACTTAGGCTCGCGTCCGCCCTGTCTGGTTCTCTCCGGTTTTCTCCGGCGCGTGAGCTTGTAGGATAGGCAGAGCGGTAGGCAAATTAATGGCACGTGCTGCCCAAGCGCGTGTAGTCGAGGGCGAGGCTCACCCTCATTGAGCGTGACGCTCCTTCCTCACGGCTCGCCGAGCGGTGGCCGACGCTCCGTTACCGCTGCTCTTGGGGGGCCAACTAACGAGCTCCGGTAGCGAGGCAGCCAGGCGGAGAAACGCCTACCTGCGAATGAAAAGGAAAAGAAAAGGACAGTAAATAGAAACAAGCGAGGCCCGCCGCGTCAGTCCTGCGCGTGTTTTAGGCGTTGTTACGAAAGTTGTTGGACGAGTTGCATCCTCAAGTGCCGGCGTTGCTGACAGCGGGCTGTCCTATATAGGCAGCGCGTGCTTAGTCCTAGCATCGTTTCACCTTTCCGACGTCTGATGCAACTTGAGCTTGACACGCGTTTAGGCATAACGGAGCTGGGCAGGTGCGCTTCTCCGGAGCACGCCGGGCGTTTACCTGGGCTAACATCTTCAGGTTGGAATAAAATCTATCTCTGACATGCTTTTTTTTTATGTCTCCAACTATGGAGAATCCGAGATTGTTGAGGTTCCCAGAAACTCGCCATCACATGATACCTCACTGCTTACAGCTTGCGCTTCAGGTAGACGCCAAGGTCGACGACTCCGAAACTGGTGTGGTAATACCCCTCTGAAAATAGACCTAACCTGAACCTGCACTTAGCGCTGGAAGAATGAACCACGGAGCTCACCGATATTGTGCGAGGAGCAAATTGAAACCTCAACAAGGAATAGCTCTGTTCCAGCAGCCGCTACTGCCCAGTAACGCGAAATATGTGAAAAAAGGTATTTATTTATTTAGTTAGTTAGCTATCCATTATTTATTTTTATTTTATTTAATACATAGTGCAGACTCTTGGGACCAAGCCTGTGGGCAGTTTCAGAATTACAGACATAATACAAGAAGCAACAACAGAAACTGATTTAAGTGTACGAACAGAGCTAATAAAATACGAAATAACAATGAAATCAGTTTCCAGATTAGTGCAATAATAGCGCTACGATCACAGAGGTGTGAATTGGTGCAACAGTGATACTTTAGTGTGGTAACAGAGGTCCTCAGGGTCAAGACATCACAGAGGGTAGCGGCAGGGCTGCGCAGTATCGTATACATACATGTCTTAGATACCATCTTAAGATACTATTTAGGTGTCCTGCTTCTGTATCATGATACATTCGTAGAGGCCGGTATCGGTAACTGTATTTTCGATACATCAGTTGTGACATCGTGTAGCTTAAGTTGCAAAATAGATGTGTCGCCTAATATACCCAGAGTCACCGAAGGCTAGCAAATAACGGTATTCTAAGGGACATCAATTTCATGTTAGCTCGTATTTTTAATAATTGTACACGACAAGAAATATGAATAATGCGCAAGAACTCCGTCCTTTTCAACTTAAATCACAGTGAAGCGCCAGTATACGCTTGGATTGAGAAAGTAGGGCACTGTGTGGTGCTATGGTATGTCGAAAACGAGAAATGGAATCTACAAATAGTAAAAGCGATTGTCATTCGTTAGTCGAGTATATTATAAATATGCTTAAAGGGACACCGCCCCCCCCCCCCCTCTAAAAAATACACTACATTCATTTAGAATGGTAAATTGTTCCTTGACAACTCTATTTCCGCTACCTTCGCGATAAAAGCTTGATCATTCGAAGGGAAAATGAAGGCCACAGTTCAATTTTCTTTAAAGGCTGCACTGAAACATCAGAGCCGGCACACCCGGCCGCGGCGGCTCATTTCGGTGGGGGCGGAATGCAATAACGCCCGTGTACCGTGCATTGGGTACACGTTAAAGAACCCCAGGTGGTCAAAATTAACCCGGAGTCCCCCACTAAGGCATGACTCATAATTATATTGTAGTTTCGGCACGTAAAACCCTAGAATTTAATTGAATTTTAGCCAGTACATAAGTGTGACGTCACAAATTGCGCAATATCTTATTTGGAATCTACATCAGGAAACAAATGGGTTGCCGTCGCTGCGGACTACGCGACCCGCTACGCCATAACACGCGCTCTTCCGACCAGTTGCGCTACTGATGTTGCGGACTTCGTCCAACACGATATCATTTTGATGCATGGTGCTCCGCGTCAAATGCTCACCGACCGTGGCCGTACGTTTTTGTCCAAAGTCATTGACGACATCATGCGTGCCTGCTCAATACAGCACAAAATTACCACCTCCTACCACCCACAAACGAACGGCCTCACTGAACGTTTGAACCGCACCCTTACAGACATGCTATCCAAATACGTTTCAGCCGACCACCGTCACTGGGACCTGGCTCTACCTTACGTTACCTTTGCGTACAACTCTTCCCGTCTTGAAACTGCTGGATTTTCCCCGTTTTATCTCTTGTATGGCCGAGAACCGACGCTACCACTAGACACTGTGCTTCCGTCCACCACAGCTTCAACTAGCGATTATGCCCGTGATGCAATCGCCCGTGCTGACCATGCTCGTCAACTTGCGCGTGCTCGTCTGGAAGTGTCCCAAGACAAACAGAAGCAACGCTACGACCTCCGTCACCGTGATGTGCGTTTTGCGCCCGGCACCCTCGTGTTGCTTTGGTCACCATCGCGTAAAGTGGGCCTTTGTGAAAAACTGCTCTCCTGTTACACAGGCCCATGTCGCGTGCTCCGCCAAGTGACCGATGTCACATATGAAATCGTTCTAGCCACGCCCACTACGTCTTCCGCTGGGACAACCAGTGATATTGTCCACGTCGCCCGACTCAAACCCTACACCTCTCCAAGCGCCTTGGATATTTAACAGCACCGTGACGGTGCTTTCGCCGCCGGGGGGGGGGGGGGGGGGGTAGTATTACGGTACCATCTAGCGATGCTAAAGAGACGAGCCGCCGCGAGAAAGACGATGAAGTGTGTCTGGGCTTTTGGCTCGAGCAAGGTGTCGGCCTGGCGGTTTTGGTTCCAGTGTAAATATATTGTAAATAGCTTCTTTCGTGTGTGTCTTTCCACACGTAACAATATTTTCTCACTAGAACTGCGTTGTCTACGTAAAGATTTCCAAAGCTTGCCATGTTCAGATCTTGGCTCCATTAAAATAGAATGTAGTACATTGTTTACCGAGAAGCAATTAACTGGGCCTTAGCAGAAGCAGTCGGTGACGTCACGCCGACCAGGTGCGGGAACTCAGGTGGTGTCACCACCCGCCTTTCCTTTGTTGCGCCTTTTCTAGCTTAGCCAACCTCTTCTCACGCAAAGGTATTGTAGAAAGACAATTTACTAATACATGCTGGTGAAGTAATTTTTCTCTTTAGTAAATCTCGAAGTTAGAGAACGATATATATATTAAGTTCATAGTCCGCCACTTATCACGTGTTTCTAGGACAATGATCTCAGAGGGACTCGAGAGAAAATTATACTTTTTTTCCGTCCAAGCTTCGCAGCAGCAGTGGGCATCAGGATTCGCGCTAAGATTGACTATATATTTATAGGTAACAAATTCTTACTGCACGCCCACGATGGCATAGTAACGATGGCTGACAACGGATGCATGATAACCAGTCTGACAACGATGGCGTGAGAACGGCGGCATAATCCATAATCACGATTGAATGACGTCCCTATGGTTACAATAGAATGACGTAGAAAGATTGACGTCGATGGAACGGCGAAGGCAGTAGGACGACGGTGGTATGGCGGCAACGGGATGACGCTACTGAAGCGATGCGATCGCGCAGTGACAGCGTGACTGAAGACAGCAGTGGCCCAAAATGGTATAACAACTGCGAAGGCGAGCCATTGTTAAACGCGCTATCATAAGAACGCAAAAAGAAAGGAAAAAGCACAAAGACAGCATCCCTTTCCGTTCTCGTCGCCGCTACTTCTTGAAGGTACCGACGCCTGTATCCCTACACTTTTGTTCGATGTCACAACTAACCCCCCCCCCCCCCCCCTTGCTCTCTCCACTTTTACCACTTCAACTTCCCTTAACCTACTGGGCGCACCAACATATCACATCCTTCTCTCACATTTAGTGTGAGGGAGAGCTACGCGTACATAATGAATGTTGAGGAAAGCAGCTGCTTCCATGACGTCAAGACAAGGCCCCTTGTCGATGCATTGGCTCCAGCGACGTTCCATGTTCGACCAACGTTATTTCACGCTCTACGGAGTGAAATCTGACTAGGCCAAGAATAAATGACGGGTTCCACGCCGAAAGCCATACTGGGGAGTCTGTCTTTTATGCCTCCACTGTGGCACGATGCATGCGCGGCTGCTGTGTCCCCGAGCGCTAAGCAAACAGCCTACGCTGCCTACAACACGGCCTTTTTGTTGACGCTCGTGAGAGAAGCTCCGTGTCGCGCCGTATAGAGATACGGGCCTACTTGCGTAACGGTATACGTGGGAGACGACACGGAACTCGCACATCTGTCGCGAAGGGCCCGCATTTTCTCTCTTGTACGAAAGGTAAAGAATCGAAGCGCAGTGTACCTGCGAAAGCACTCGCGGGTTGCTGAAACAGACGCATTCAGTCATGCAGTTCATTTTAGGTGACGCTAAGGCGCTGAAGCATTCGGGGGAGAAATTCTTCTTCTTTCTTTCAGGGGTTTTACGCGCCAAAACCAGCTCGGATTATGAGGCACGCCGTAGTGGAGGGCTCCAGATTAATTTTGACCACCTGGGGTTCTTTAACGTGCACTACAACGCAAGCACACGGGCTTTGTTGCATTTCACCTCCATCGAAATGCAGCCGCCGCGGCGGGGATTCAATGACACAAAAGCCATACCATAGGACATGGAAAGAAGAGAAAAAAAAGGAAAAGAAATAACTTGATAGCTAATAAAAAATTCACCAGCCCTTCCCCTGCCGCGAAAATAGGGTAAGCGAAGATTGTGTGTGTATGTGACCTTCGTGAGGGTAACGTAAAGTTCACGACGTGTCACGGTAATAAAACATAAACGTTTATTAAATGTACACATAGAGGGAAGGAAACGTACAAAGCAGCCGAAGGAAAAGTTGCATGAAAGGGAAACAAAAGTAGCAGGAAAGTGAACGAAACGTAGCAGGGTCTATCTTTCTCTCTATCTTTCACTCGTTCTTTCTTTTCTCTTTCTTTCTTTGTTTCTTTCTTTCTCTCTGTCTTTTTTGTCCCTGGTATGTGCCATTGGGCTTAGACCATTTCTGCACGATCATTAGGATCGGCCCACACGACAGGGGTACGTGCCATTGAGCTTGGACCCTTTCTGCACTATCGCCAGGATCGGCCCCCCTTTCAGAACTAAGCGCGGCGCCGTCCCGGAGAGCTGCAGGCGACAGGCGGTTTGTGAGTCCGTGAGTATGGCCGCAGATGCATACCTATTCTCCGCGTCCCTAAATCCAAGTGCAATCGCTGCGGCTTCTGCTGTGCTGACAGATTTTGCCCTGACCGATGCAGCTATCACATGATTTTCGTTCGTGGCTACCACCGTATACTTGTGCCTGTCCGTTTGACTCGTGTCTATGCAGTACACGTCCGGTTGTCCTCTAAATCGCAGGTGCAAGGTTCTCGCTCGGGCCTTCCGGCGCCTCGCATGATATTGCTCGGACTCGTATTTTTCGGAGTTGTGGACACCGCTATGGGCTGCCTGACTTCCCGGGTCATCTGCACTGTCTTTTCTGCACTGAACTGGGGGCGGAGTGCAAAGCCGAATTCGGTTAATATGGCCCGACCCTGCGTTGATGCGCACAGCCGTTCCCTTTGCGCAATAACTGTGGCCGTCGCATATTCCTCGAAGGTATTGTGGATTCCCAATTTCTCGAAACGTTGTGTACTGGTACTTTCCGGGAGCCCTAGAGCAGCTTTAAATGCCCGCCGAATGATGATTTCAAGCTGTTCGAGCTCCTGATTAGTAATGCTTTGGAAGGGGAGTGAGTACGTAATCCTACTGATGACAAAGGCCCTGCGAGAAAATTTCAAATTGTGCTAATGCGATTCACATGATGGAATAAATGCACTTGCGAAGCTTCACTGAAACGGGTAATTCAATACTTTACAAGGAACTGCGATGCGTAAAATTGTGCTTGTTTTCATGCTATGCACCGTGCAACTTTCAGCTTTGTCAACTTTGATGCATTGCGCAGGTCACATTTTTTTTCGTGCAATATTTACGCACCAAACAGGCTATCTAAATATGTAAATTTACACTCACTCAGACGGATGCACACTGACATGTCGACGCACGGATGTTGTAATGTCGTCGTGGAATTTCATCTTGGCTGTCGCTATTTCTGCATTCGCTTCGATCAATTAAAATGCGAGTTTGTTTTTGCTTTTTTTTTCCTCTTTGCTTGCAGAAGCACTGCCTGGCGCATTCGCTTGTCGCTTTTTGCATTTGTAGAGCCATTTCCGTTTTTTTTATTGGTGCTGTTGGCAAGAAACCAAACTGCTTCCCGGGAGCAGCTGCGAAGTCTGCTTTGAGAGACGTTGATAGGGCGCGTTTCGGAGAATACCGAGTTGCGGAAGAACAGCGCAATCTCGCACTGTTTGTTCGGAATGCCGTAAATTGCGCAGCGGGAGATGCGGGGTGAATGCTTGGTTTACTATTGGAGGCCAATTTAAGGCAGGCGACTCGAATAACGCGGACCGCCGGTGCAAGTTACGAGGTGAGGGCACATTTGTTCCAGGACTGCATGGGCGTGCGACAGTACAGCCGTCCAGATCGTTAGGTGGGCCCGCCCAAGCGCCAAGTTTTTTTGCCCTCCAGCGCCCTAAGAAGGTGCGGACGTTAAGCTCACATTCCCAAAGCACGTGCCTAACATCTACCGTCTCGAAAAGTCGCTGTAAGGCTCCGGAGGACAGAAAACTGGGCGATTACCCAACCCAGATAAAGATCTAGCAAAGAAAGCCTTGCTTTAAAGGAATGCTTCGTGATCGCAATATTCGATAACCTCATATAATCACTGCAAACATGCACTTTATCATATAAGGTTTCACTTGCGCTTACGGGATATTTCGATAAGCCTGGTTTGCTAGGCTTGGTATACTGAACAGGTATACTGAAAATAAGGCAATTAATTTCTGCGCACATGCGTAATTATTGCGAGTTGTTGCATATGTAACGCAATATTTTGTTGGAAATGATCAATTCGGCAAGTCACAAAGCCGCTTCAAGCCAGACGGATGACGTTAAGGCAAATTCCCACACTGTCTGTCATTCACATGCTGGTTGAACTGCCATATTCGCAGATCCCGTAGGCGCCGACGCCAGAGCTCCTCACAGTGAATTTGGTAGGATATTCTACACATTCACCAGCTCTGTTTAACTTGTTTAATTCGTGAGAATCGCGAAAAAAAGGGTTCAGAAAGAAACGTGGCAATTAGGCGACGTTGTCCAAATTGAAACGAAAATCTGGGCAGGGTAACTGTGAGCGTGCGCCAGACATGAACTCGCAGCTTGCGGTGCGACTGTGACCGATCTGAGCAAGACAAACGAAACCACGAATTTCGTAAAGTGACGCTAAAGAACGTTAGGTTTGGCTTTCGTAGTAAATGCTTCTAGGATACCAAAACGTAATGGATACCGTGATTGTAGGCGTGTAAGCCAAAGAAAAAAGAGACAGTGCGAAAAGAAATTATCGGCGGCAAAAGCCCTTTAAGTTAGCCGAACCATCTTTCCGTAACGCCATATGTGTTGACAGCATCTCCTAATCTCTGGTAAATTGTTGATCGATAAACAACGAAAACAGTCCAGTAAACGTGTAGAGAAATTCAACATAGGAATTTTGATAACTCTTACAGCAAAGCTGTACATGGAAGTTGCATGGCGTGTTTCGAGCAGCGACAGAAGGATGGCGCTCGAATGCCTGGAATTTTATACGCGAATATAAGATGTCAGGCAAAGAACAGCCAGCAACGCAGCCTTCGTTGTAGCCTCAAAGCGACCGCAAGATCGCGACGTCAGTGAGAACTCACAGTTGGACGCTGGCATCAGTGACGAACCATTAGAAAAATCATGACAAAGCCCCACTACGTTGTCGTAATGCACGGCTAGAAACCGGCGTTCGAAGACCCGGCGCAGCATGCAGGGACTTGCTGTGTAGAAGTACTAAGCTCGGATATAGTGACGCATGTGAAAACGATCGCCCCATGCATCGTCAAACGTCTGCAAAGTCTTGGTTGCCAAACCACGTTTCAAAATCACGATTTAGTTACGAGGTACGCCATAGTGGGGGACTCCGGATTAATTTTGACCACTAGGAGATCATTAATGTTCCCCCAATGCACGGGACACGGATGTTTTTGCATTTGCGCCCCCATTGAAATGCGGCTTCCACGGCCGAGAGTTGATCCCATGACTTCGTGCTTAGCAACGCAACACCACAGCCACTAAGCCACCGTGGCGGGTGTCATTGTGGTTGTTGACTTGGCTTTGATTTCAATGGTATGCTCGGGAAGAGGTCCATACTCCGGTAGCAATCCTTGCAGCCTGCAGCTAGCTCGCTAATCCGGGGTGACGTTGGTGTTGTCTTCACGGTTCGGGCTTAGATCACGGCTTTGCGGGACAGTCCGGTAAATGAACGCAAAGCGCTTCCAGCATATATGTCACATTGTAGTGAGGGTGAAGAACACAGTAGCGAAAACGGAGAATCAGGAAAGTAACTGTTTATTGGGCGAGCCTGCGCCCAGAAACAGCAAGCAACCAATAGCGATGAGCACAGTCAGCGATCGTCGAAAATCTGATCTGCGGGCCGAGCGCGCCGGCTTTAGTACATGACTCGTCTAAGGTTCCAGAGTGGGGGTGCCAGCACGCCTTCCACAAAGTACTACAGAATTCCTGTCACGCATACAATCTGATTACACACTGTTTCGCGAAAAAGAAAAGGACACGTGCGACTTATCTAGCCTCATTACGCCAATTTCGTTTCAACTAGATAAATAATTGAATACTTATTTGGTGCTTGGTGGATTCGAACCCGTGCTCACGCTGGTTCCTCAAGCACAGCACCCCAACGCTTTAGCGTTGCACCACGATTGCCCGCGGGGAGTGAGGATAATTATAATTATCTATATGGTAGCACGCACCAGCGCACCACCGGTGCGATCTCGGAGGCTACGCAAAAGGAGAGATATAAGGAGGGTTGTGCCCCTACATGGCACAGCGCGTCCAAATGGAAGCGCGAGAGAGGAGCCCGGATGGAGCTAGTACACGGGTCATACTTCACGAGTTTCGGCGGTGACGTAACGGTGTGGACCTTCAATTGCTCGATTGCTAAACGCATCGACTTCGACAGTCATCGCGAGATAGGCTCTGGCGGAATTTGTTTTACTAGCGAAGCCTTTCATAACAACCTCGCCAAGTTTCGTGACCGTGGGCGCTGCGGCCTGTTAAGGCTCATTCGCACTAGGCCAACACGACACCAATTTTGGTCTGCCGACTGTTGGTGACGGCATTTTCCGGGACGGAAAAGCGCTGTGGCCAACGGTTTAAAGGAAGGCGCGCGCTTCACAGCGGCAGACGCGCGCCGCGCGCGCCGCTGTCTTCCGCTCGCCTCAGCGCATCCGCGGCAGCGGCGGAGCTGGCCATGCGGGGAAAAACACAAAGAACCAGAAAGCTCGCCTTCACGCATCCGCGTGAGCGGCATCGGCATCGCATTAGCCTCTCTACAATGCCTGAATAAAGCCTTCCGTGTCACTTTGTGCGAACATTCAATAAACACAAACTCGTGTTTCGACCCTTTAAGCACTCATACAAAGCTTCGCTGTATATAGATCCCAACTCGTTGGATCTGCTGCCTTTCTTATTTTTGCCAAGGTCTCCGGTAAATCGCTCTATTTGGAACTATAATTTTGGAAGCAGCGGCTTCATATCTGCAGTGCCTCAGCGGAACATCTGCCGGAGTACGGGAATCGACTGGGTAGATAAAACGCAGGAAAATGTAGAAGTTGTAAAGGATGCTTCGTGGCGTCTCTATAGGTTTGGTCGATGTTATGGGCTTTGTGCGATACCGTAAGATTGCGCTGCATTTCTGCCCTGTAATGCCCTCTGCACCGCAGAGGCAATGACTTGAAGCCTTCTGCAACTTCGAAACCCTCGACTACGCGTCTCCCAGATGCCTGTATTTCAACACACCGCGCGCGCTCCCGCCATCTCCAGAATCACTTGCAGCTGGCGAAAGTTGTATATACTCATCTGGGAAGTGCTTCCTTCCTATCCGAGACTGTTCGGTTTGTGAAACGCGGGTGCCATGCCCGCCTCGTCCTCGGTCTTTCCTTCTTTCTGCATATACAACCGTTCTTCGCCGCTACACAGATGTGGCAGAACCTATCCGCGTGGCGCAAGCCACTTTGATCGGTTTGGATGCCGAGAGGCATTTCGCGTACTTCAAGATAAACAAGCGCTCAGACGCGCGCCAACGACGATGCGCTTGAAGCTGATAGGAGCTTCATGCTGCGATCATTATTTTCAGGAGGTGCACCGTTATGACGAAGCCCCTTCGCGTGCGCTAAATTGACCAGCCTGCAATGTTTACTGAGGCGCAAGACTCATCGCGTCGCTCACGAACACAGCATACAGCACTCCCGGAGCTGGCTAGGCGATCGCCGATTGCACGAGGAACTCGGTGATTTCAGTGTGCAGAGCATGGCATTCGGATTTGACAGGATAGCAAGAGTATTCAGGCTTAAAGGGTCGTTACACTAAAGGTGTCTGTATGTAATGGGGCCGCATTGATGAGGATATACAGGGTGTCCCACGTAATTTTAGCCAAAAATTAAAAAAATATGCAAATGCCACGTAGCTGGACAAAACTAAGGTGAAGTTGTTTGCCGTTGCTTGGAGACACTCAGATTAATTTTACTGCGATAGCAATTATATGGACACTCCGAAGCAGATTTTTGCCGTCGGCGTCACCGTCGTCGTCGCCGTCGCCGTTGCCGTCGCCGTCGCCGTGAGGTTCCATATGACGTCAATGGAGATGAAATTGTCGCCGCGCGCCGAACGCTGTATGTACGAGTGAAAGGGCGCGAGGGACGCGTGCTTTCACGGGGAGTGAACGCACGGCGGAGAACAAACGCGCGTTCTGCGCTGTGCTCCCTTAAGGGCTGCAGAAGTAGGCGTCTCTTTCCTCCTCTAGAAGCACCATATATGTAGAGCAAACGTGCCTTCTTCCGACGCACGAAAGGCCGTGGGGGGGGGGGGGGGGGGAGGGGGGGGGGTGGGGGGGGGGGAGGGAAGGGAGGCGACGTTTAGCTGCGGCACCAAGTGCCTATTTATATCAGAGGCTCCGGCAACAGTCACCAACGCCGCACGCATTTTGAGCGAACGCGGGCAAAACGCCGACGGCGTCGACAACAGTTCTGCGTGATGCCGGTGCTGCTGCATGTCCAAGTTTATACAGCTGATAAAGCTGCTATCATTACTCCGTATAGCTCTCTTCAAATTTGCTATCGCAATTGATGCTTCGCCTTTCAGGTGAAACTGCGACAACTTTTTTGCATCCCGCCTAATTACATAATTAGTCCTAATTAATTAAGCAACTTCTCAAATATTATAATTAGATGAAAAGTGTTAATGAGAAAATTGTAGAGCAACATGAAAAACTCCGGATACAGCTTTCTGTTGGGGCACAGACACGTTTCAACCCGCCGCGGTTGCTCAGTCAGCTAAGGCGTTGCGCTGCTCGAATCCCGGCCGTGGCGGCTACAGTTCGATGGAGGCGAAATGCAAAAACGCCCGTGTGCTTGCGTTATAGTGCACGTTAAAGAACCCCAGGTGGTCAAAATTAATCCGGAGCCCTCCACTACGGCGTGCCTCATAATCAGAATTGGTTTTGGCACGTAAAACCCCAGAAAGAAGAAGACACGTTTCATTGGGGCACAGGCACATTCCGCGCTGCACGTTTCATTGCCAGAGATTATAGCCCATTTTCGAGCGTAACTAACATCAAGTTGTCGTTGTCGCTTTCATCTTTGGAATCACCCAGGAATATAGCGTTGCTTTGTCTTCTGCACAAAATCATGCACAATGTACATCCGTCTACTTTACCGCTCGTTCGTCCCTCTCGCACATCTAGACGTCTGCGTAATCACCTCAGTTTCCAACGCATCTTCAGTCACATCAATGCTTTCAACTGCTCAGTTTTGCCACGTGTCATTGCGCTGTGGAATGGTCTTCCTGATAACATCGCTGACATTAACGACCCAGTAACCTTCAGACAAAAAATCCGTGCAATGTGTGGCTAGTACTTCGCTAAAAATCAGTGTATGTTTTAGTTTTGTTGTTCTTTTTTTTATTGATATGATATGAGGAGATGTTGACGCACAAGTAAGGCGCCGGCTACTCCTCAACTCTTGTATACGTCTAACCTACAACATACAGGGTTTAAAATAGCCTTCTCATATAAGCAACGTTTGCACAGCAACACGGTGAGGAAAAAAAAGTGGTACATACAATGTAGAAGTTCTATCACTCCACTGCACTGAAGAAAAAAGTCACAAGAATATAAACAATAATGGCACCTTACAATACAGTCTCTAGTCAGCGGGTGGTGCACACATCGTGTACATGCATTTTTACATATAGTCACATATAATCACATTTTCACATATAGTCAGCACATAATATAAACATAAATCACAAATCCACAAATCATAATCCCAACACATGCAATCAATCATACATACAACACAATCATAATCCACAAACACATACACAGCTACATTGAAATAAAAGAAACATTACAAGCGTTAATAACGGCCAACAATGCCGCTCTCTTCAAGAAATGTTGTTAACGCTTTTAGAGCGCTCTTTTGCAAGGCCGTTGTTGACCAAGGGCCCAAAAGTTTCCTTAAACTGAAAGGTCTGCGGTCTAATGCCAATAAAGTTGATTTAAGTCGGCGTCTTGGTGTGTCGTGATGTGGACAATCTAAAAGGAGGTGATATACATCTTCATCTACAAATCCACAATCACATTCGGGGGTTTCCGCACGGCCAATTCTATGTAAGAAATGTTTTGTGTAGGCAGTGCCTAGTCGTAATCGATGAATAAGGGTTTCTATATTTCTGTCTAATGACAACGGAAATTTGAATTCAATAAGCGGATCAATATGGTATAAATCAGAGCTCTTCGAATTCTGGTCTTAACTTCATTGTTGTGTATTTATGTAAGCATTTGTGCTAATATTTTTTGCTTTGCTGCATACTGGAAAGCTAACAAGTGTTAGTTTACCTTCCTTTCTTTTTGTTTTTATTTTGCGTTCTTTGTTTATTATTTGATTCTCGTTGTGTTCTTCTTTATGTAACCGTATAACAAGTTTTTGCACCACAATTGTTATCTCTACCGCCCTCCTCACTCAATACTCCTTCTGGAGCCTGTGAGGTATATGAAATAAATAAATAAATAAATAAATAAATAAATAAATAAATAAATAAATAAATAAATAAATAAATAAATAAATAAATAAATAAATAAATAAATAAATAAATAAATAAATACGTCCTATACATAAAAGCGTGAAGAAGTCCGAGAATACACGAAAAATTGCCGCACGACTGGCCAATCGAGGCACTGTCTGCGGGTCAAGTGAAAAAAGGAAGGAAGCGACAAAAACACACCAATTGAAGATATAAACCCAATTAGTCAAGAAAACGATGGTAAAATGAAATGCTCGTGGTGACAACGCACTTAATGTTCTGTGCACGTTCAGCATGACGTCGCGTGTTGTAGTGTGATATTGCGACTGTATCTCAACAAATCGCAATTACCGTAGATTCGAAAATGAGCGCGCAAACTCACTCGAAACCCTTGCAGAACATTATCGATCAGAAAGAAGAACTGAGGTGGTCAAAAGTTTGGACTTGCCTCCAATTACACCCCTTCCGGCAAACCAGACCTAACACAAAACCTGGATTTCTATCTAATTATTCCTAAAACTGGAAATTAAGAGAGCGATAACGCCAATGTGTGTGCACAAAATGCGAGACCGGATGACAGCACCGAGCGCAATTAGTTGTCATGACTTTATCCGGCTTTATAAGGCCTTTCCTAGAAACTACGCTTTTGGAGCTTGCCGCATCAACCTCCCTGCCCTCTGCCCAATAAAGCGGCCGCGGGAACTTGCTGCAGTGTGGATTATCTGAGAACGAATGCGGTGACGACTTGGGCTGACTGAAGTGCGGCTCAACAGGCATCGCGTCTGACTGCACTTCTGAGTACTTTCCGTAGTTGATCGACCTATGACGGCCAACGTCAGCGTACTACACTCCGTAACCACTGTGTCAAACATTTTGTGCCGATGAAATCTCGGTCAAAACAAGATCGACCTTATTATGCCTAGAACGCCTACCACCGTGAAACACTTCCGCTAAAAGCTATCTGAAAATTGATCTGACGAGCTCTGTAAGTTTAGGTCTTTACATAACGCTCCAAAAGATAACCGGATAACTGACAGCGATGCCGGAAACGGGACAGCGACGAAGCACTTTCGCTAAATTATGTAGAAAAAAGAATAGGAAACGTTCAATCTTTTTTTTCTTTGAAATGTATTTACTAAAAAAAACACATCCGTATACTGAAAGGTCAGTGCTGCATATACCAAAGTGCCTTACAGCCTCTGCAAGCTTTCAGTGTAATTCAAGACGTTCTCGGATGGATGTATTCTTCTCCGGGTCATGAAAAAACGCCAGAGTATTGTGGTTTTAATAACCAGGGCACGCGTGCACGACGCGTTCTTGCGCCTCGTGAACTTTGTAAGAAGAACCGCCCACTAGTGACAGCGAACATATTGTTAGCGAAGTCGGCTGACTGATTAGAAAAAAAAAACGTTCTTACAAACGAACGGCTTTGTCAATTTGGCCACAGGAAATACTTCTGGAGAACATTTACAACACCAGAACTTTTCGTAAGAGGATGTGACATCAATTCGTGATGCTGATATATATCGTTAGCGAATGCAGCCGGCTCATAGCAAGCAGCACTTGCGGACGGAAAGCTTTGTGAATTCAGCTCCCGAAATCCGTATATCTCCTAACACTTGTTATCATTTTCTATTATTTTTTATCATTTTCTATTGTTATTTTCCCTTCGTCGCTAGCTACCACGAAGCCCCGCCCCACCCTTGGCGAGCATCGGCCACTCTACGATGATAATAATTGAATAGAATCGGATATAAACTATCGCTACAATATTTGTCCTAGAAAAATAAACTCCCGAAAACGGTGTAATTCATCACCGCTACTGGTAATATTCCGAAGGACTGCTGTCTGAAAAAATCCTGTGCTTGTGTTGTTCAAACCCTGCTCAACTCCTGCGCTTAATGTAACTCCAATCCGGCTCAATTTATACGCTTGTGTGGTTCTAATCCAGCGCTAATGCAGCTCCACTGACGTGAAACCGGGGGAAGTGCGAAGCAGTGATGCGCCGGTGTTTCCCTTATGTTATTCTTGTGCTATTCTTGCACAAGTGAGGAGGAATCGAGCGCTTGTGGGGTGGTGGCGCCCTCCCTTGCGCTGCGCTGGTACCAGACTGGCGTTTCGGAAGCGATTTTCACGAGTTTCTGCTAATTCCCGCATATCCCTGGCTCATACCCGCATATCCAATGCGGGTGATTTTATTATCGTTAATCGTGACGTAACTGACTAGCATGTGATGTTGTTGATGTCCTGACCTATCAGTCATGTTAGTGATACATTCGTACCCTTCCATGCCAATTTTTGCATATACCAAGTGAACGAGACGCGAGTTTTCGGCAGATCTTGTTTTTGTGCGTGATCACGATGACATGACATTACATTAGACGCCCACAGCCCGGGCCCCTGAAGTGTTTCACACTTAAAAGCTCGCTAAATGGATCGGAAACTGTCCTTCCCGGCACGCAGTAGCCACACGTTCAGGGGCGTAGCCAGAAATTTTTTTCGGGGGGGGGGGGGGGTTCACCGGCCCGACCGGGTGGGAGGGGGGGGGGCAAGCTTCTGCTTTCCTCTACGTCACGTGATCGATAATAAATATCGGTAGTTTAAGCAAACGCTATACATGGAGGTCAAAGACATGGGACCGCCCCCCCCCCCCCCCCTTCACGTGTGTGTGTGCTTGTGAAGACATTATGTAAAAAGTAAAGCAAGCTCAGTAAATACAGTAAGGACGACAGCTAGCTACAGTGGGCGTTTGGAGCAACGGTCTCTCATCGCGCCACTGATTGGACCAGTCTTCGAAAACGCATCATTGAGACGACCCGTGCGATCGGAGAAGACATCATTAATTGGTAATTTCCGTTAAGCATAGATGGCATCGTCCTCGTCGGGGCGAAGTACATTTCACAAGTCAAGGACGGCTATACGCATGAAAATGCACGTGTGAGCAGGCTATACCTACTCCCATAGCAATAGCTTGTTCGCTGCGTCTTTGCGTTAGAAAACGTAAATACGCGCAAAAATGCGTAAGGATCTTTTTTTTTTCGAAGCTTTCGTCGCCCTGCTTCCTCATACGAGAGGGTTGCATTTTCTGCGGCAAGCGCATGGGCCGCTGTGTCTTCCGCTTTGTGCGAGCGTGCAGCCGTCATTGCCTTTACGTCAACAGATTCAGAATTTAACTGAATATTTCACCGCACAGCATAGATATGGCATGTGTACGCATTTTAAGTAGTGCGTGCAACTCATTTCTGCTTCACTTACGCCGGTGCAAACAGGAAGCGGCCTTGTACCTCACAGAATCTCGACTGATTGGTGTACTAGTGATGCAGGAATGAACTCCGGTCATCTTCAGTGCATAGTGCACATAATCAATTTCTCAGGACGCGTGAACTCCGACGAGAACTGTCAGCGCCTGCAACAAGAATTTACTCACGCTGTACTGCTCACAGCAGTAATTCATGCTTGTCGGCTG